>NC_053025.1:220011779-220116909 GCF_003073215.2 Triticum urartu
AAGCTTGTTCTTCCGAAATTTCAAGCCGCGCCTTGTTATGCCAAAAATTCAAGCTAGCGTCTGTGTCTATCGTGCTGCGAAACTCCCGCCTCTTCAACCCGCGCCTTGTTAGCCCGAAATATTTAAGATATATCTTTGTCTCGTTGTGCTCCGACAACTCCCTCCATCTCAACCCGCGCCTTGCTATTCTGAAATTACGACGCACGCGAAAACTCCCACCTCCTGTGAAATCCCGACACGCGAAATGCCCATGGTTCCCCTGAACCGAAAGAACCGCCTCAAATCGGTGGGGGTACTTTCGTAACTTACCCCACATTTTGGCATGGTTCCCCACTGCCATCCCATCCGCCCACCCATTCGTACACCGAGGCCGTGAAAACCCGCGACGAAACCCCACACCCTGCTCCGTCCGCCACCCAGCCGGAGCCTCTTCCCCAACGACGTCGTCCACATCAACACCTCGATGTCCCTCATCCACCGTACCAGATGAGGATCCGTCGTCGATCTCATCGTCCCGCCGGTTCAGCCACCCCATCCTCCACCTCCAAGGAGCTGCCCTGACGTTCCCCTCGTCTTTTGCGCCACCTCCATTCCCACACCGCCGTCTTCACCTGCAGCACCGGAAGAGCATCATCATCACCGTTTCCTCGGATGAAGCTGCGGCCTAATCGGCGCCACCAAAGAGGTTGTACACTAATCGCCGCATTTTCTTCTTGATTCGATCTCACGGTGCTGCCGGCACTCGATCCCGAGCCGACACGGCGTGGCTCCATCCACGGCGGCATCGCCGGCCACTTCCTCCACGGCGTCGCTCCCTCGGCGGCGACGTCCACATCAGTAGGACCTGCTGCTGCTTTAGCTCTCGCTCGCGCTGCTGCTCTGCTCTTGCTCTCGGTCCCCTGCCTGGTCTACTCTTGCTATTGCTCTTGCTCGCGCTGCTGATCTCGGTCTTGCTCTTGCTTGCGATGCTGCTCCGATTTAGCTACACTTCACTCCGATGCCGCCGGGGTGAAGGAAGAACCAGCCGCAGCGGGGAGGGGGGCTCGCCGGAGAGGTACCCCACTATCTATCTTAGGGTTCAGGATGGGGGCGGTGGTCGCCGGCCGTGGCGGGGCGGTGGCGTGGGGATCGCCGGAGAAAAAGCTCGGCACAGGGGGGGCCTAGAGGGATGGCCGGGGCGGCGGCAGACTGGCGGTGGGGAGTGGTTTTTTGGGGGGGGGGGGGGCGGCGCCCCGCGGGCCGTGGGCGGGGGGGGGCTGCTGTTTGGCCGGCTCAGGGGGGTGGAGGTTGAAGATGAACCGCAGGCCCTTGATTTCGTATCCAACAACTGCAAAATCGACTGACCAGAGATGAAAAAGTCAGTCGGCCGACGTGTAGCCTCACCTTGCTAGTGCGTTCAGTTTCGACAGTTAAGTTCACTTTCGACAGTTAAGTTCAGTTTCGACAGTTAAATTCAGTTTCGACAGTTAAGTTCAGAGATGAGCGGATGATGTATTTTACATCTAGCACTTTGTGTTTATGTATTTTACGTCATGTATTGGAGATGCTATTAGAATTCCACTCAGGTTAACGTTGTTCGTTGTCTCTCTTGTCCTGCTTTAGCCTCGGCGTCGTACAACTCACCGGAGCTGCTCCAACGATGAAACCGTCCATCATAGCGGAGCAGTACCTCGGGCTCCATCTCCAGACACCTAAGATCTTCTTCCCCTCCTCCGACAGCCAAGTCAGCTGGAGCATCCTCACCGGCCAACCCAATCACGCTAAGATCGACATGGCTTCGCCAAAGAGGTTGTACACTTGTTGCATCTCTTTTTTACTCTACATGTTATATATATTGTCCACTGAGCACTCGTAGTAACGGGAAATATGATTATTTTATCCTACTATATGACAAGCAGTGAGGTACCTGACAACTTAGCTATTCGTGATGGACTCTCTTGAACACCATCATTATTTATCTCTGCGCGTTTGAGCTGTGCATTTGTCGATGGGCCTGGGAGTTGAGCTAGTATGGCAGTGGCCTGGGTCCAAAGTAATAGAAGTAGCACAAAAACATTTTTTTAGTGTAGGATTTTCCTTGCGCAAGCCTGCCTACTAGAATAGCCAGTGCTTGAAAGGAAAAGTGAATGAAAAACATCGGAATTGGAAAGTTTCCTATGGTACTACTTTTCATGAATTTGGTGCAAAGGAATGGAGCAAAGGAAAACTGTAGGATTTGTTCCTTTAGTGTCTCCTTGAAAGAAAAACCGTAGAAATTCTAATTTCTACTTCTCCTCCTTTTCATATTCCTATTCATCAAGCACAAGGCTAAGAGATAGTAGCATAATAGCATTATAACCGTACATTTTCTTGTGGTTTGACTTAATCTCACCATGCTTTTTTGCATCCTGTGATCTTCCAATTGTTGTGAATCAAACACCCAGATTGGCAGAAATCATGTGTTTTTAAATTCTCTATTTTGCACGTGCTTTCGTATCCTATTCCTGTTTATTTCCTATCCCTACATTGTTAGAATCCTCAAATTCGAACAAGCCCTTACTCAATTACTTCTGTTACAGATATGTGTCAAAGAAAACCTTGTGTGGTTTGTCCAGCTCCTGCAGTGCTGTGTTCCACCCCAGCTCAGCTGCTCCAACGACGGAAGGGTTCACCACAACAGGGATCCACTCTCCAGACTGTCTTTCGCCGCCTCAGATCTTCTTCCCCGCCGCCGGCAGCCACGGCAACCGCATTACCATCATCAACTGAGCAGATGACCTTTAGGACTACACGGGTCCGCAAGAGAGGTCGCACTCTTCCGTGTCTGCTTACGTTATGGGTCGCTTAATATGATGACATGCTACATTGTCATCGTGTTCACCTATTAGACTCCGAGTCAGGTCCAAACTAATGCTGAAACTTGAGTTTTTAAATGGTTGTGGGGTACATATTGGGGCAGCAATTAGTACTATCTGTCTACTATCTGGTTAATCTCCGGTGTCTACTATGAGTTTCATGTTGGGTGCAAACAAACATTAAAGGAGCCATTATCTGTATTTTTTAACTAAAGCTATTATCTGCCTACTATCATTGGTTTTGGGTCTATCCACAGTTTGCTACCATCACTCTGGATTTGTGCATGCACTCCTTACATAATCTCACTATGTTTTATTCCTATGCATGCCAGTTATTGTACACAATGGAACTGATCATGTAGAGCAAAAGAGACGAGCCTTGCGTGGCAATAAAATTTCATGCAGACGTCGTTCCATGGTGGGCGCAAAGGCAGCCCCCTCCACCCATTTCGGATCATAATCAAGAGGAAGATAACTGTTATGAGGGGGATTCAGAAGGAGAAGACCACTCCTATTTCCCCATGAGGTCTTCGCTCTAACTTGGCATGCTGATGTTGGTAATATCATGCATATGGTGCCTTGCATTGCTTACCGTATACATTAAAGATGTCATCTGCTTAGTTTAGACATGCTTTGTGTCAATGCCATCTGTTTAGTTTCTTTATCGTATATGTGAATCAAGCAATGCCATCTTGTCTAACCAGGCATCATATATGTGAATTTTCCAATGCCACCCTGGTTAGCCAGTCATCTTATATGTGAATTATATCATGCCATCATTTTTTTATTACGTGTTAAATTTGTCAACAATTTTAGTACATTCAATTACTCTTCCTGTGCATCAGCCATTTGGCACGGTCATGGAAAAATCTGGAGTGGAAACAAGGTCTTCAGAGCAGACAATGCTATCTGACGAAGCGCATGTCTTGTTGGTTACCGATAGCTCCTCAGAGGAGGATTCAGAGACAGATGACCAGTCATATTCCCCCCCCCCGAGGTGCATGCCCTAACTTGGCAGGGTTATGTTGCTCATATCGTGCGTATGGTATCTTGCATTGCTATGTCATTTGCTTAGTTTAGACATGCTTTGTGTGAATGCCACCTGTTTAGTGTCTAATTACCATATATGTGAATTATGCAATGCCATCTTGTTGCAAGACATTATATATGAGAATTATGCAATGTTATCTTGTTGCAAGGCATTATGTATGTGAAATATGCAATGCCATGCTGTTTAGGCAAGCGTCATATATGTGAATTATATCATGCCGTCCTTTTTTTGTATTTCTCATTGCTTTTGTCGACAATGTTTGTATATTCAACTGCTCTTCCTGTGCATCAGCCATTCGAATTGGTGATGGAGAAATCTGGAGTGAAAACAAGGTCTTCAGAGCAGACAATGCTACCTGCTGAAGCAGATATCTTGCTGGTTACAGATAGCTCTTCAGAGGAGGATTCAGAGGCAGATGACCAGTCCTATTATCCCCCTGAGGTGTATGCTCAAACTTGGCAGGGTTATATTACTCATATAATGCATATGTTGTATTGCAATGCTTAGATTTTACATCATATACACAATATTGAATGCCATCTCCTTAGTTAACACATCATATATGCGATTTCCCTCTGCTCATTTCCTTAGTATATAAATCATATATTTGAATTATGTCATGCCATGATGTTTACATAGACAACATGTATCTGAATTATGGCATGCCAACCCATTTTCTAAAGACATAATATAGTTATATCATCTCATCATGTTTACATAGTCATCATATTTAAATTATGTCATTCTATCCGTGAATTATATCATGCCATCATATTTCCATCGACGACATGTTTGTGATTTATGGCATGCCAACCACTTTAATAGATACATCGTATAGTTATATCATGTCATCCTGTTTACATAGTCATCATATTTTGAAGTATGTCATTCTATCCTGTTTAGTTAGCCATCATACATGTGAAATTGTGTCATGCTATCCTGTTTAATTAGCCATCATATATGTGAAATTATGTCCTGCTATTCTGTTTGCTTAGACAACATAAATGTGAATTATTTCATGCCCTGTTTTCTTCCCTACTATCCATTGCACCTATCTATCTTACAATGTCTGTACATTCAATTACTTTTCTTGTTTATCAGCCATTTCTATTGAAGGGAGTGATGGCATTATCTGTGGGAGTAAAAACACGGTCTTCAGAAAAGATCATGCTACCTGTCGATGAAGATAGAACCACGGTTGTACTTGTCCAAGAACCAGCCCCACCACACATAACCCACACTCATGCAGATTGTACCCCTACCCAGTTGGACAGAGAACCAGCTACACCCCTTCTAACCCCAACCCCAGCAGATAGTGTAAGTGCATCTAGTGCCACCCCTAGTTGGTTTTGGAGTATTGACGACAAACCTAGTTGAGGGACTAATGTGTTTGTGAGAATTGCAGGATAACACAGGTAGAAGTCCCTCATTGATTCGGTTTTCCTACCAGAGATGACCCCTAAAAATGTAGGAAGACATTGAAGTCAAAGGTGGTATGTGAAGACATTCACCTTGAAGACTATGACAAGAGAAGACATCGCATGAAGACTATGGAGCGCGGAGACTTAGATCTTTCGTAGTTCTTTTTCTTCTTTGTTGAGTCATAGGAACCACCGTACTGTTAAGTGGGGTCCAAGAAAACCAGTCAGAATGACTGAAGTGATGCTTAACCAAAATCCTATGTCTTCGAGTGAAGACTATGAGAGCGAATCTTGTTCAGAGTTGGACAAGTCAGCTTTGCTTGTAGCCCAAGTAAAGTTGCCGTGTGTGTTTGAAATCTGACCGTTGGAACACGTGTCAGTTCCTTAGTGACCCAGGGTCATTTCGGACAAATCAGGTCGGGTTTCCTAGTGGCTATAAATAGCCCACCCCCTACAACTATAAACGGTTGGCTGCTCAGAGTTAAAGTACGGCTTTTGTCGTTTGAGAGCAACCCACCTCGAAGCCTTTGAGAGAGAATTCCTTGAGAGGATAAAGCCCTAACCACCCAAAGCCAAAGAGTGTTAGGCATCACTTAAGTCTTCTTATCTGTGTGATCTGAAGACTTATTACACTTGAGGACTGTGAATCCTCCAGCCGGTTAGGCGTCGCGTTCTGAGCATCCAAGAGTCATTGTGGATCGCCGGTGAACGAAGTCTGTGAAGGTTTGTAAGTTTACCTTGAAGACTTACCGGAGTGATTGGGCGAGGTCTGTGTGACCTTAGCTCAAGGGGAATACGGTGAGGACTAAGTGTTCTGAGCTGCGTGCTCAGGACTAAGTGTCCGGGACTAAGTGTCCTCAGGTTTAAATACTTATCCGCCCTAACCAGACGTACAACTGTCACAGCAGTTGGAACTGGTCTACCAAACCTTTGTCTTCGTCACGCACACTGGTTCTATTCTTCTCATCTCTTTATTTACAGTTGGCTCTTGTAAAGTCAGTACCTATTTGCTTTATCTATTTGTCTTCACTGTGTACCTGATCCTTACTGCCTAGCTACTATTAGTCATTGTGGTTTCACTTCATTGAATGCTTGACTATTGTCTGTCTAGTGTAGTCTACCTTCTGCTGCATGGGAATAGGTTCATTTCTATCATTTGTCTTTGAAACTTCCATGTTTTGAAGACTTTCATAAAAATCACCTATTCACCCCCCTCTAGTCGATATAACACACTTTCAATTGGTATCAGAGCAAGGTACTCCCTTGTTCTGTGTGATTTTGGTTTAACCGCCTGGAGTTTCAGTTATGTCGACCACATGTATGAAGACTGTGTCATGCCCCATCTTTGACGGTCACGAGTATCCCAAGTGGAAGGCCATGATGAAGAAGCGCCTCATGGCAACAAACAACGAGCTGTGGACCGTCACTGAGATTGGTCTGACCGATCTGTGCAAAATGGCGGAAGCTGATGACATTCGCAAGTACACTCTTCTCAACCTCACGGCGAAGGACGTCATCTGCTCCTGTCTATCTCAAAATCAGTTTAGGAATGTCATGCATCTCGATCATGCAAAGCTCATCTGGGACCGTCTCTCTGAGGTCTATGAGGGTCATCGAACTCGTCATGATCCTCGGTTCGAGGACTTTAAGGAGTCACTCAAAGCGATGACTTTCGAACCAGAATCATCATCTTCTGCATCATGCCTTATGGCAAATGATGCTAAGGTAATTGAATGCTATCTATCTGAATCCAGTGATGATGAATCTGGTGATGGATTTGGACCCAGCTATGCAAAACTTGCTTCCCTTGTCACTAAACAACAGAAAGCTATGGAACATATTCAAAAACTGTTAGACAAAAGCGATGACCTGTTGGACGCTGAAATTACTCGATCTCAGTCCTTAATTGAAGACATAAAAAATCTTCATATTAAGTATGAGGAACTTGAAAGTCGTCATGAAACGCTCTCAACAACTAATGAAGAACTCGAGAAATTGAGAGCGACTCATGAAGATCTTCAAAAGAAAAACGAGTCACTTCGCGCCGAACAGATCAGTTCAGCTCAGGAAGAATTTGAACCACCATGTCTTAAATGCATTGAGCGTGATAACGCTACTCCTGTTGCTGAATGTTCTACTGCTGCTACTGTTGCAATATCTTCAACTGTTGATGTGGAAACTAACCCCTCTGCTGAGGACACTACTGCTATTGCTGATGAGAATGCTAGGTTGAAGACACTGCTTGAAACAGGGATGTACAAAAGTCTCAAAGGGCATCAGACACTATGTGATGTCCTCAAAAGGCAGATCCTGAACCGAAGCCCTAGGAAAGAGGGTGTTGGGTTCGTACGGAAAATGAATGCTGATGACTCTTACTGGAAACCTGAGCAGTACCCCAAAACCACATGGGTTGCTACAAAGGAACCTTCAGCAGATCCATCCACTCTATCTGGCTTCACTTGTGATAACCCCATTGTTATTGATGAATCCTTTGATGCAAACTATAAACTGTTTAAGAATCAGGATGGTGAAGTGTTTGCCAGGTATATTGGTACTAACTGCAGAAATGGACCGCCTATGAAGAAGATCTGGGTGCCGAAAAGGTGTTTGGAGAATCTTCCTGTGAATGTCATCATGACACCACAGGTGAAGAAGACAAACCCCAGACCACAGACTTCATACGGTCCAAAGGCTTCATACAGACAGAGGACTCACCTGAGTCACACTAACGCAAATGTTTTGCAGGGAAGCCATACTCAGGCCTATGAATATGAGCGCGATTCATCAAACCGCCATGTTCATAAGACCAAGAACTATTCTGCTTATTCTTATGAATACTATTGTCCACCTGCAAGACTTTTTGCTAGGGCTCCAAAGCCAAAGTTCTCAGATGCTGCACTTAGACTTATTGCTTCGAAGCCACCCCTGAAGATGTGGGTGGCTAAGAAATCTTAACTCTTTGTTGCAGGAAAAGGTCTCCAGCCGAAAACCAAAATCGTTTGACACTATTGCTGGGGACCTTAAACATCTTGTAGGGCGCAAGATCAAATGCCCAAATGGTCTTACTATGTACTTTGTTTCTGAATCACTTGCAACTTGCCCTATCAGTCCTAATCTCGATCTAAGCTTTAATAATCCACTGGTTCGTCAAATGTTTTTGCTTCACAATTCTCTTCGTGAAGCCTATCCCCCTAACTGCACTGTAGGGTACGACACCAGCTGCTTCAGAATGGATTATTGATAGTGGGTGTACAAATCACATGACTGGCAAGAGAAGCCTTCTCATGGACTCAACTTTACGTCCATCACACAAAAGTCACATCACATTTGCTGACACTGGTAAAAGCAAGGTATTGGGTCTAGGTAGAGTTGCAATCTCAAAGAATCAACACATGGATAAAGTCATGCTTGTTGAATCCCTTGGTTTCAACTTAATGTCTATCTCAATGCTTTGTGATTTAAACATGATTGTGATGTTTGGAAAATATCATTGCCTTGTACTAATGGAATCTGCCAAGTCCCTAGTGTTTGAAGGGTATCGAAAAGATGATCTGTATGTTGTAGATTTCTCAGCAGGACCACAACTTGCAGTATGTCTTCTAGCAAAAGCTTCTGAATGCTGGCTCTGGCATCGAAGCTAGGGCATGCTGGCATGAGGAACCTCCACACCCTTGCAAGGAAGAAGCATGTCATAGGCATCGAGGGCGTCAAGTTCAAGAAGGATCACTTATGCGGTGCCTGTGAAGCGGGAAAGATGATGAGGGCCAAGCATCCCTCGAAGACACCCTTGCAGAATTCTTACAACATCATATAAATTCTCCCGAAGCCAGTTCCTGTTTGTCCAGCAAGCGAAAGCCCTTGAAGCCTTTGAACGTATTGAAGCCATTCAGTTTAAAGTTCATGGCTGCAGAGAAATCAGCAAGGAAGGGTGGCAGAAAGCGTCGAGGTGAAACATCAAGAGATCTCCCCAATGACCTCTCAGAACTGTACAAGACAGATCCAGAAGAGGATTACAATCATCACAAGACATGAATCCAATGGATTCGACGATATTGGGCAGAACAATGGTTCAAGTACAGATTTGTGACAAAGGAATATGCTGAGAAGAATGCCATCAAGCGACCATGGGGAGACATCCTATACAGAAATCTTCAACCCAGGTCCAGAGATGAAGCCATTGAACAAGGCTTCTATCCCTGCATGGTCTGTGGGCCACAGCCTGCAGATGTTGACCCATCGTCACTGCTATGGTGTCGTGACGACAATCTGTTCAAGCGCAACTTCCAGTTTGCCCAGAATTCGGCGAAGCAGAACAAGAAGTCATTGGGACTAGACTTCAACCCTGGTCCCTCTGCTCCCCGTGCCGATGGCACCCGCAAAGCTGAACCCAATCTTGTTGGGACCTTCTACAACCTGGAAGGTCTCATCACTCATATCGTGGTTCAAGGGACAGCTGTGGATGAGCCTGCAGATGACGCTGAATCTGATGAAGCGCCTGCAGCGCTGAAGCCAAAGAAACTGAAGCAACCTAAAGCTTCAAAGCCTGCCTCAGCACCAAAAATCTCACGGGCGAAGCCACTGGCTACTGCACCTCCTGAAGATAGTGTGCAGTCTGAAGATCTGTCATGTATCTCCAAGCCCCCGAGAGTCAAGATGCCTCTGCCACACACCAGCCAAGAACTGACTGTTGCTGTCATTCTGCGCAACGATACCATTTATCTATCCAGCGATGAAGATCTTGCAGATGACGCTCTTGAGCAACTGATCAAGAGCAAAGAAGAAGTAGAAATCTTCAACAATTTGCCTCTCTTTGACGTGGCAATCATCCACGACTTCATCGATGAGTGGTTTGACACGCCCAACCTCAGCTTTGAAGACCTGGAACTTCCCATTGGCCTCAGTGTTGCCTTCCATGGCGCCATTGCTTCAGAGCTAGCTCTAGCTCAATGCATCGTCGAACTGAAGCAAAAGATTGACTTTGAGAAAGCTCAGTTCAAGAAGCATATGGCCAAGCTCAGCGTGCAAGAGGTCAAGAACTTCAAGATCATGCTGCACGAGCTCAAAGAAGCCTTTCTCAAGAAGCATGAAGAAGCTCAAGGTTCTCGTGAGCGCATGAAGAGCCTGGCTGACAAGTGTGTGCAAGCCTACAATGAGGCTGAGAAGTGCAAGGCCCTTGGGCGTCCTGGCATCGACCCCAGGATGGCTGCAAAGCAGCAGAAGAAGAAGACCGCTATGGCCGAACCCGACGCACCAAGGCAGGAAGCACATCCCATTGTCTTCCCAACTAGCATGACTGGCTAGAAGCCAAAAGCCAGGTCTACCGCTTCAGAACTGAAGAAGACAAGGACTGCTGAGGCTGAAGCCAGAAAGAGGAAACATCCTGAAGCCTCTGCTGCTGCTCCCTCCAAGAAGAAGCAGAAGACCAAGAAGGAACGGGCTGCTCCCACAGAGCCCTTAATTGTTGAACCTATCTCCATGGTTCGCCCTGCCGCTGAACATCAAGAGTGCCAACTGACTGTCCATGAGCCTGCTTTCACAGAGGCTCATGAAGCTGAAGACATTCTAGCAGCTGATCTCACCATAGCTGAAGACATTGGTCACCATGACCATGTTGAAGATGATGTAGTTCTTCCTTAGATCGAGCACCAACAGGTATCATCGCCTGTGCTTACGCACAGCGAACTCATCAGCATTGGTCGTCCTCTGACGCCAATTGCTCAGGATGCATCATGGGCTGATCACCCACAACAACAAGTCACACCACCCCGGCAAGAAGAAGATGATGACTTTGAGGCCCAGCCAACTCCATCTCCAAAGGCGTCGCCAGTGTTACGCAGGCTTCGCAAAGGACCAAGGTCTGAAGTCTCCGAGTCTGAGGCTAAAACTGCTGAAGACATTCCGGCTGCATCAGCCGATGACACCCAAGAAGAAGAACGTGTCCCTACTTTCCCAACTACTGAAGAAGCTGTTCTCGAGGAGAACATGTGTGTGCCCGACCCTCTAGCTCATCAAGTGGAGGTAGAAAATCTTGAGGCTGCCACCACCAACACCAATGAAGCCACTGCCGTTGTCATGGCTGAAGCAAATGTGGAGCCTACACCAACCCAAGAACTAGAAGTCAGCGAAGCCAATGATGCTACTGCTTCTGTTCCTGCGCCTGCTGCTGGTCCTCAGTTTGACTATCATATTGAGCATAGGCCTCAGGTACAGAAGCCAATGCCAAGGTTGCCTGGGTTTCCAGGTCCTGCATCAGCACCTGGATCCTTCAATGTCAACGGCTTCAAAGTAGACAACACCTTCTTCAATAGCTCCAAGAACCCCTACTCAAGGGAATGAATATCTTCTGATCGGTTCTGGAGCTATCCGCAGCGAAGCTATTACTCCTGTATTCTGTACAATCAAGGTCGCATCTTCCCACATATGCGTCTTGACACCGAAGCAATAGATGGTCTGCCCTGTTTGGAAGAAGCTCTGGATTGCTTCAAAGAGGTTGGATTGTTGCCTTTCGTCACCGACCAAGAGCACTGGAACGAAGAGTTGCTGCTCCAATTTTATGCCACACTTCACATACGTGGTTACAACAGAGATCCGAAGACTTGGGTCCTTGAGTGGATGACAGGAAATGTTCATCATGAAGCCAAAGTCTTTGATATCATTGAGATCACTGGTCTGCCCACTCCTGGAGATCTCTATGAACCTGGCTGTCAGCTTCACAGTGAAGCTATGGAGAGCATCTTTCAGAAGCCTGAACCGAACATGAGTCAGATGCTCAGTATGATGAAGCCTTTGCCACAAGATGCTGCATATCCTAAGGAGTTCTTTGTTGAAGACCTTGAGTATCTACCGCAGACTATCTATCACATTATAAGGCAAACTCTCTGGCCCATCAAAGGACATTCTCCACATGCAAAGCTAGATGGTGCAATGAAGACTTTGGTCATCTATATTCTTCATGGCAAATGCTTCAATGCACAGGACTTCTTCATCCGCCAACTTGCTGCATCAGGATCCGATCTTTTTGGCTTGAAGTTCTACGCTCCATGGATAATGCGGCTGATTAAACTCCACTCAGCTATCTCATATCAGCCATCTGCTCGCAATCATCGGATCTTTCTGCCTGATGTGGATATGTCCGTTGAAGCCATTTATCCAGAGCCTGCCAAGGAACCTCTTAGTCTTCAGAATGCGGAGCATCAAAGTTTCACTCAGAACATTGAAGGAGTTGAAGCAGTCACTCGTGTTTATCCTCTGGCTGGTACTACACGTGCACCTCATCGTGCCCTTACTGGAGCCACTGACAGCACTATTGCCCAACGACCCAAGAAGCGATCTCGTGTTCTAATGACCGAGAGCTTCTGGTTGCTCTTCATCAGAAACAGGATAGGCATCATGACTGGCTGAAGCGCCAAATGCACAGCCTCTTGGTGGATGTCAACCGCATTCGCAATCTTGCCACCAAGAATGCCTTTGTTGCCCATGAAACCTATCGGCGTACATGGAAAGGGCTGACGCTTATGTGTTCTGAGGATGATCTTCAAGAGGATGGCTTCTCTGAACGTTTCAAGTTTGACTCCACACCTCCCTGAAGGACTGTGCTGCGACGAACTCCATCTCTTGAAGACTCTGAGTTCTCTTCCTCTGCGGCAACTCTGAATGCCAGAGTGATCGAGGACGAAGATGATGCCACTTCACCGCCTCCTACTTCTGCACACATCGACACTACTCCAAGTTCTTCTGCACCGCCGAACACCACCGACGACCCTGTTGCTTCACCTACTCTTCATGGGAACGAGTACATGCTCTATTTCTTCAAACCTTTTTGGTCCTCACTGACAAAAGGGGGAGAAGCATATGAGTTTGATAGTCTTCAAGCGGGTCCATATGGGCGGTTACTTTATGTTTTGCCTAGTGTTTACAACTCACGCTTTGATACATTTGGTTCTTTGAGTTGTAACACTTAAACTCGATGGTCGTCTGCTACTTATTTGCTATTTTGTGATGCGATGATAAATTCCGCATGTGCGATGATAAATTCCGCACTTAGATCATTTTGCAGACGTCCATTTTTCATTATGCATGTCATTATCTTCACATACCTTTCATGCATGATGAATTGTCATCATAAGTTGAAGAGGATCTCCACAAGTATAACCTACCATGTGCATTTGCATTCCAAAAGCAAATTACTTATATGCACATCTTCAGGGGGAGCCCTTGCAACTTATGAAGACAATTCCTTATCCTTTACAATTTCACATATTATATTCCCCGTTGAAAACTTCAACTAGTTTGTCATCAATCACCAAAAAGGGGGATATTGTAAGTGCATCTAGTGCCACCCCTAGTTGGTTTTGGAGTATTGACGACAAACCTAGTTGAGGGACTAATGTGTTTGTGAGAATTGCAGGATAACACAGGTAGAAGTCCCTCATTGATTCGGTTTTCCTACCAGAGATGACCCCTAAAAATGTAGGAAGACATTGAAGTCAAAGGTGGTATGTGAAGACATTCACCTTGAAGACTATGACAAGAGAAGACATCGCATGAAGACTATGGAGCGCGGAGACTTAGATCTTTCGTAGTTCTTTTTCTTCTTTGTTGAGTCATAGGAACCACCGTACTGTTAAGTGGGGTCCAAGAAAACCAGTCAGAATGACTGAAGTGATGCTTAACCAAAATCCTATCTCTTCGAGTGAAGACTATGAGAGCGAATCTTGTTCAGAGTTGGACAAGTCAGCTTTGCTTGTAGCCCAAGTAAAGTTGCCGTGTGTGTTTGAAATCTGACCGTTGGAACACGTGTCAGTTCCTTAGTGACCCAGGGTCATTTCGGACAAATCAGGTCGGGTTGCCTAGTGGCTATAAATGGCCCATCCCCTACAACCATAAACGGTTGGCTGCTCAGAGTTAAAGTACGGCTTTTGTCGTTTGAGAGCAACCCACCTCGAAGCCTTTGAGAGAGAATTCCTTGAGAGGATAAAGCCCTAACCACCCAGAGCCAAAGAGTGTTAGGCATCACCCTTGAGAGGATACCAACTAATTTCAAATTTGAAGGATGCAATTGAAACTCCAATGGCGCAACAGGTATGTTTTAAACCTGTTTCTTCAACGTGTTTGGCTGTTTGCTGTTGTAACTTGCTCTATGTTGATTTCAGTTTCAATTGAATAAACAGTTATGTTCTCATGCCATGCACATTACAAGTGTTGTTATTGCTGCGTAGTTTCCCACACTTATATTCCGTCTATGCTGCTTTGTCTTAAATAGATATGATTCGAACTGTATCTATCTTGATTTGGCAACATAAACTAGAATGATATAGACCATACAATGACCATACTACATAGATATATGTTTGTTTCATGCTGTTATCCTGTCCACCTTACTACTGAACTGGTTTACTAAAATGAGTTTCATATACTACATTGTAAACCTGAGATGTGTTTGTTTGTTTCTTGTAACATCCCAACTTTTCAATTTGGAATGTTATACATAAGATCATCATTGCATATCATATTTTATTCTGCATTTTTGGTTGATCCTAGAAATTCTACGCAACTCAAGGACCCACCGAGAGAGTTCGGGATTTTGTTATTTTCATATTTGAGTTTTCTCAAATTTTGGGAATAGGATCATTTAATTTTATTTATTTTTTCATCAATTATTTCTATTACAAAAATATGAGAGAGGGAATAAAATGACTTTCCCAAAATAAATAAATATTGAGGATTTAATAATAAAATCAAATAAGATTTTATTTCAGAGTTTTTCGATGTTTTATTTGAATTTAGGAAAAATGTGCGTTTTTCAAAATTGCATTTAGGTCCAAAATAAATTTTCACCTTGTGCGGCTTGATTTTAGAAGCCCGTGAAAATTTATTTCGGAATTTTTGGAGTCCGTTTAGTATTTCTTTTTTTTCTTCTGAGCGGAATAATTTAAAAAAAAAACGAACCGACCTAACGGGCCGTGTCCGACTAGGACCCTGGCCCGACTAGACAATATAAGCCGGCCCAACCCCCCGGGAGAAACCCTAGCCGCCGCCGCCGCTGCCCGCCACCGCCGCCGAGGTTCGCCGCCGCCTCGACTTCCGTGCCAACGTTTTAAAAAAATTAGATCGGTTTTCGTCGGTTTTTTTTAGTTTCGGTTTTTTTAAATAGATCGATTTTTCTGGTTTATTTAAATAGTGAGCGTTCGTCCGTTCGTTCGTTCTAGCGAGCGTTCGTCGTTTTTCTTTTTCTCGGATTAAATTCACGATTTTTCTGATCGTGATTCCTGATCCGATTTTCGTTTTAGTATAACTTTTCACTCGTTTATCGGAATCAGGCGATTCAAGCGCCTAGAGATTCGTCTCGAAACCCTCTATCCGTTTAACCAACTTAAACAAGATTTTGCTACTGTAAAATTTGCCCTAGATCCATGTTAGTAGAACGAAGTTGTTTTCTTTCGCCGTTTGACTTTCGTTGCTTCGTTCGATTTGATTCTTTTTGCCAACCGAAGTTCTTAAGATGAACCTTCTGGTTAGATCTCTTATTTGCGTTTTACCCGTGCATTAGATGAGTACTTATTTTATGCTTGTTTGTTTGTCTGCGATAGAATACCTGGAGTGCGCCGCCTGTTACTTCGAATCGTTAGGTTTCGCGGATCATCAGCAAGGCAAGTAACACTTTGATCATACCTTTCTACTACCCAGTTTTATTGCATTAGATCAATCCTCACACATTGCATGATTAGGATCTAATTAAATTGTGGGATGGGAAGTAGATGAGGTAGTACCTATTACCTATTATTATCAAACCTTTGGGAGTTACTTCCGCGTTTGCTTATTATGCCATGCTATGCTAGTAGACGTGGATTGGGTGAGTGATATCCATGACAGATGTGAGATTGTTACTTAATGGTTTATCTAAGGTGGCAACAACACACATCTGGGTGGATTGAGGCACCTGGGTATTCTAGGACTTGCCTGTTTTTTTATGGACCGCCACCCAGGCTCAAAGGGATCATGGGACTATTCATACTAGAAACTTCCGTGTGCAGCCACAAGCTATTATGGGCTCTAGCATAGTTGACTAAGTTGTGTGAACTCTTACAGTGGTAGACTAGCAGATGTAGGGGATGTAGGTGGTACGGTCTACCCGATCGTAAGGTGCTAGCGCTTCTGAAAGACTATGTCTCGGTCATCCGTCTTCTCAAACACCATGTAGTGCGAGAAACCAAACGGAGGCGATCGAGTCTTGTGGGGAGAAGTGCGCAAACCTCTGGAGAGTGTAACAAACTAATCATGATTAGCCGTGTCCCCAGTTATGGACATCTTGAGTATCTAGTACTTGGATTATCATGTGAATCTCAACATGTTACTCTAAAATTAATTTTGTTGGGTTATGTTTAATGATGATGCTTAATTGGGATTGAGAATGCTGTCAACCATTCTCAATGTTTAACAACCACCATGATAGTAATTAAATTTTATTCCTTTGAAGTAGGGAAAATTGGCTTTACGCAAAACTGTAACCATAGAGCTTTCCACCAGCCAAATATGCATATAGTATAGCTGTTTCATTCCATTACTCTCTATGTGTTACCTTGCCAGCATATTCCATGTGCTGACCCGTTTCGGGCTGCAACGTTAATGTTGCAGACTTTTCAGACGATGATTAAGGAGTTTTTAGGTCGTGGTTCTATACTCAGTGATGCCGTTGGAGTTGATGGACTCACTTATCTTCCAAGCCTTCCGCTGTTATCATTATTAGATGGCATTAAGCCATATTTATTGTAATAAGTTCTCGTTTGAGACACTCGATGTAATAAGTGTGTGATTTCTACTCTGCTATAAATCCTCCGAGTACTGTGTGGTGTCAGCATTACTGATCCAGGGATGACACCGGAGCACAGAGATCAGACTGTTTGAGGTCTGGTCGCTACAGAGATGGTATCAGAGCACACGCTGACTGTAGGACACGACCACTAAGCTAAAGACCTAGATCACTATTCACTCTCTTCTCTTCTGACCTCTCATCTTTTCTACTCTTTAGGATGGCGGATGCAAGGAACAAGTTCACACAACCGGATGAAGATACACCCTTTGGACGACACTTAAAGGAAGTCACTAGATACCTGAACATAGGAGTACCAAGCTTCACGGGAACCTACAACGCCACTTTACCTGAAGAAGAGCGCTGGATGATTCAAGTTCAAGTTCCATGAAGGACGTTCATGCTAGTCACCGAGCCCATAGAGTTTTCTTTTGATGCACCAACTTGGAGTCTAGGAAAGAGCATGGCAGCATACATTGCCATGGGACGCATTGGAGAAGTCTACCGCAAGGATCTCAAGGATACTATCTACCAGATTTGTGGGCGCCGAGATGAACACTGGGAGATGATCAGCACCAGGAAGGATAGATCAATTATAGCTTTTATCTAGGAGTTAAATCAGCACATTCGACGACAGGAGAACCAGATGTGCACCGACATGATAGATCTGAAGAAGGCTAAGACTAGAATCAAGGAACTGGAGGAAGAACTCAAGGCTACACGTGAAGATTATGAAGAGGAAATTGAAGTATTGGTGGAGAAGAATGACGACCTGATCAAGAAGATTGGAATATTTACGGGAGACCCTACGCTAGTAGATGAAGACGAAGAACCCCAGGAGATTAGCCCGGAAGACTACATCATCATCGACGACACCGACTCGGAACCAGATAGTAGCGATGATGACTATGTTGATGAAGCTGGAGCAGATATCATGGAGTCAACAACCGAAGAATATTTCTAGTAGACCACCTCATCAGTAGTAGTAGTCCACCATGTAAATATAGTAGTCCGAGCACTTTTGCGATAATTAGACCCGATTGTATGCCTTTGTTTGATTGATTGAAGTGAATTGTTTGTTTTTGCCTCATGTGCATATGGGTAGTGTTTCTCTTTAGACCCCCTCTATTCTTACATCTCATCTATTCTAAACCCTCAGATGCCTCCGAGAGGTGACCCCGGATTTGCCTTTCCACCGGAGCTCACCCAGTTGATCCAGCAGCAGAACACATTGATGTAGTTGCTAGTCCAGAATCAGAACCAGGGGAACAACAACAACCCACCACCACCACCACCTGTTGACCACTTAGCCCGTTTTCTTAGGCTGAATCCGCCGGTGTTTTCCAGCAGCACCGAGCCGATAGTAGCAGATGATTGGCTCCGCAAGATAGCTAGGGAGTTGACCACAGCAGGATGCACAGATGCGGAGAAGGTGAAGTTTGCCGCACATCAGCTAGAAGGACCCGCAGCATCATGGTGGGAGAATTTCACAGCCACTTTCCCAGTTGACACTGTCACATGGGACCAGTTTCAGCAGGCTTTTCGTACTGCACATGTTTCAGCAGGAGCTATGGCCATGAAGAAGTGTGAGTTTCACAACTTGCGCCAAGGAGGATAGACAGTTGGCCAGTATGTGGAGGAATTTAGTAAGTTAGCACGTTATGCACCAGATGACGTCACTACGGATGCAACAAAGCAGGAGAAGTTTCTGGAAGGACTAAATGATGAGTTGAGCATGTAGTTGATGGTAGCAACCTTCAACAACTACCGGGAATTGGTAGATCGTGCTCTTATGATTGAAGGGAAGCAGCAGCAAATTGAGAATCGCAAGAGGAAGTATGGACAAGGAAGGTACAACTCAGGAGCTCAGCAGAAGCCACGTTTTACCCCTAGACCGGGAGGACATTTTCAGCATACCCATGGAGGAGGTAGCCCGCACAATCACAATGGCACCAAGAATGGTAATGGCAATGGAGGAAGCAACGGCCAGAACCGCACCAACCCATCAACCCCAGCCAAGAAGGACCTAAGCCAAGTCACTTGCTTTAAGTGTCAGAAGACCAAACATTATGCCAATGAATGTCCTGAAGGCCAAAATGGCAATGGAAGTACTGGGAAGAAGCCAAACCCTTTCAATAGGGGACAGGTGAACCACGTTAGCATGGAGGAGGTTGAAGCTCAGCCCGATGCAGTAATAGGTAAGTTTTTGGTTAAGTCATTTACCGCACTCGTTCTTTTTGATACTGGCGCATCACATTCATACATCTCAAGGGGATTTGTGGATAAGTATAACCTACCAATCCAAGCCCTTAGGTCACCCATGTTAGTAACCTCGCCCGGAGCAGAGTATGTGGCTAGTCTATGGTGTGATCGGTTACCATTAAGGATTGGTAACTATGTTTTTCCCTCGGACCTAATAGTATTGGAATCTCAAGGATTGGATGTGATATTAGGCATGGATTGGTTATCAAAGTATGAAGGGAATATAGAATGTGCTAGTAAGTCAATTTTGCTTAACACCCAGAAGGGAGAAGAAGGATCAAGTATGTATCCCGGCATGTGCCAAAGAGGACTCAAGTAAATTGCTTAACAGGAGTTGTGCAGGAGGAAGTACCAGTGGTAAGGGATTTCCCTGATGTATTTCCAGAGGAGTTGCTAGGCATGCCACCGGATAGAGATATTGAGTTTTTGATTGAGCTATTGCCAGGCACAGGGCCAATATCAAAGAGACCATATAGGATGCCAGCAAAGGATTTGGTGGAAATTAAGAAGCAGATTAAGGAGTTACTAGATAAGGGATATATTCGCCCAAGTTCTTCGCCTTGGGGATCGCCATTACTTCTAGTGGAGAAGAAGGATGGATCGTTAATGATGGTTGTTGATTATCGAGGATTGAATGAAGTAACGATCAAGAACAAGTACCCACTACCAATGATCAATGATCTGTTTGATCGATTGCAAGGAGCTAAGGTATTTTCCAAGATCGATCTGCGATCAGGATACCACCAGTTGAAGATTCGAGAACAGGATATTCCGAAGACAGCTTTTACCACCAGGTATGGGCTGTATGAGTATATCGTTATGTCATTTGGTCTGACTAACGCACCTGCCTATTTTATGAACATGATGAAAAAAGTGTTTATGGAGTTTTTGGATAAGTTCGTCGTAGTGTTCATTGATGATATTCTGGTTTATTCGAAGAATGAAGAGGAACATAAGGAGCATTTGCGTTTGGTACTTGGAAAGCTCAGAGAACATCAATCATATGCCAAGTTCAGCAAATGTGAGTTTTGGTTGAAGGAAGTAGGATTCCTCGGACACGTTATATCTGGAGAAGGTATAGCGGTTGATCCCACTAAAGTTGAAACCGTGACCAAGTGGGAAGCCCCAACAATAGTTGGAGAGATCTGGAGTTTTCTTGGACTCGCAGGATACTACCAGAGATTTATTGAGAATTTCTCAAAGATTGCGAAGCCTATGACTGAGTTGTTAAAGAAGGATACCAAGTTCATATGGACAGAGGAATGTGAGGCTAGTTTCCAGGAGTTGAAGAAACACTTAGTTACCTCACCAGTATTGATTTTGCCAGACCAGACCAAAGATTATGAGGTGTATTGCGACGCTTCACGTTGAGGACTTGGAGTAGTGCTTATGCAGGAAGGGAGAGTTGTTTCATATGCCTCAAGACAACTGAAGCCCCATGAGTTGAATTATGCCACGCATGATTTGGAGTTAGCAGCCATAGTGCATGCATTGAAGACATGGAGACATTTCCTCAGTGGAAATCATTGTGAGGTGTACACGGATCATAAGAGTTTGAAGTACATTTTCACACAGAAGGAGTTAAACCTCAGACAAAGGAGATGGTTGGAGCTTATCAAGGATTATGATATGAAATTGCATTATCATCCCGGAAAGGCTAATGTAGTAGCTGACGCATTAAGCCGTAAGAGCCATGTCAATACATTAATGACGGGAGAAATACCCAAGGAGTTAGCAGAAAATCTTCGTGAACTATGTTTGGAAATAGTTCCGAGAGGCTATGTAGCAGCATTGGAGATTCAGTCAACCTTGATGGATAAAATCAGGGAAGCTCAGAAAGCTGACAAAGAGATTGCCGCTATAAAGGAGAAACTGGGCAAAGGAAAAGCTCAAGGATTTCGTGAGGATGAACACGACACCCTATGGTTTGAAGACCGTGTTTACGTGCCCAATGACCCAGAGATCAGGAAGTTGATTTTGCAAGAGGCACATGATTCACCATATTCAATTCACCTAGGAAATACCAAGATGTATTTGGATTTGAAGGACATTTTCTGGTGGACCAGAATGAAGAAGGATATTGCGGAGTATGTAGCAGTTTGTGATGTTTGTCAGAGAGTAAAGGCAGAGCATCAGAAGCCAGCAGGATCGTTACAACCATTGCCGATACCCGAATGGAAGTGGTATAAACTAGGCATGGATTTTATGACGGGATTGCCCAGGACTCATTCAGGCTATGACTCGATTTGGGTTGTAGTCGATCGATTGACGAAAGTAGCTCATTTCATCCCAGTAAAGACCACTTACACCAGTGCTAAGTTAGCAAAGATATACATGACCAGGATCGTATGTTTGCATGGAGTTCCAAGGAGTATCATATCAGATAGAGGAACCTAGTTTACCTCAAAGATCTGGAAGCAGTTGCACGAAACTTTGGGTACTAGGCTAGAATTCAGTACAACTTTTCATCCACAGATAGATGGACAGACCGAGAGAGTCAATCAGATTTTGGAGGATATGCTGAGAGCTTGTGCACTAGATTATGGATCTAGTTGGGACGATAATTTGCCATATGCAGAGTTCTCTTACAACAATAGTTATCAAACCAGTTTAAAGATGGCCCCTTTCGAAGCTTTGTACGGAAGGAGGTGCAGGACACCGTTGTCGTGGGACGAAGTTGGAGACCGCCAGTTGTTTGGACCTGACTTGATTAAAGAGTCTGAACAGAAGGTGAAGTTGATTCGCGATAGGCTCAAGGTAGCCCAGTCCAGACAGAAGAGCTATGCAGATTCTAAACGCAAGGAGACAGTTTACGAAGTCGGAGATAGAGCTTATCTTCGAGTATCTCCACTTCGGGGAACAAAGCGTTTTGGAGTTAAAGGGAAGTTAGCGCCACGATTTGTAGGACCCTATCGAGTTTTGGAACGTATGGGAGAAGTGGCCTACAAGTTGGAATTGCCCGAAGGATTGTCAGGAGTTCATGATGTGTTCCACGTTTCTCAGTTAAAGAAATGTCACGCGGAGATGGCTGATATACCGTTGAGAGACACAGTGCCATTGGAAACGATTCAGTTGGATAACGATTTGACATACGAGGAGAAACAAATTAAGATCCTCGAGTTTGCCAGTCGAGTCACTCGCAGCAAGGTTATCAAGTTTTGCAAAGTTTAGTGGAGCCACCACACGGAGGATGAAGCCACTTGGGAATGAGAGGAAGATTTGCTCAAAGACCGCCCTCACCTATTTTCTAGCCAACCCGAATCTTGAGGGCGAGATTCATCTTAAGGGGGGTAGGTTTGTAACATCCCAAATTTTCAATTTGGAATGTTATACATTTGATCATCATTGCATATAGTATTTTATTCTGCATTTTTGGTTGATCCTAGAAATTCTACGCAACTCAAGGACCCACGAAGAGAGTTGGGGATTTCATTATTTTCATATTTGAGTTTTCTCAAATTTTGAGAATAGGATCATTTGATTTTATTTATTTTATCATCAATTATTTCTATTACAAAAATATGAGAGAGGGAATAAAATGACATTCCCAAAATAAAGAAATATTGAGGATTTAATAATAAAATAAAATAAGATTTTATTTCAGAGTTTTTCGGTGTTTTATTTGAATTTAGGAAAATGTGCGTTTTTCAAAATTGCATTTAGGTCCCAAATAAATGTTCACCTTATTTGGCTTGATTTTAGAAGCCCGTGAAAATTTATTTCGGAATTTTTGGAGTCCGTTTAGTATTTCTTTTTTTTTCTTCCGAGTGGAATAATCAAAAAAACGAACCGACCTAACGGGCCGTGTCCGACTAGGACTCTGGCCCGACTAGGCAATATAAGCCGGCCCAGCCCCCCGGGAGAAACCCTAGCCGCCGCCGCCGCCGAGGTTCGCCGCCGCCGCGACTTCCGTGCCAACGTTTTTAAAAAAAAAGAAAAATAGATCGATTTTCGTCAGTTTTTTTTAGTTTCGTTTTTTTAAAATAGATCGGTTTTTCCGGTTTATTTAAATAGTGAGGGTTCGTTCGTTCATTCGTTCTAGCGAGCGTTCGTCGTTTTTCTTTTTCTCGGATTAAATCCACGATTTTTCTGATCGCGATTCCTGATCCGATTTTCGTTTTAGTATAACTTTTCGCTCGTTTATCGGAATCAGGTGATTCAAGCGCCTAGAGATTCGTCTTGAAACCCTCTATCCGTTTAACCAACTTAAACAAGATTTTTCTACTGTAAAATTTTCCCTAGATCCATATTAGTAGAACGAAGTTGTTTTCTTTCGCCGTTTGACTTTCGTTGCTTCGTTCGATTTGATTCTTTTTGCCAACCGAAGTTCTTAAGATGAACCTTCTGGTTAGATCTCTTATTTGCGTTTTACCCATGCATTAGATGAGTACTTATTGTATGATTGTTTGTTTGTCTGCAATAGAATACCCGGAGTGTGCCGCCTGTTACTTCGAATCGTTAGGTTTCGCGGATCATCAGCAAGGCAAGTAACACTTTGATCATACCTTTCTACTACCCAGTTTTATTGCATTAGATCAATCCTCACACATTGCATGATTAGGATCTAATTAAATTGTGGGATGGGAAGTAGATGAGGTAGTACCTATTACCTGTTATTATCAAACCTTTGGGAGTTACTTCTGCGTTTGCTTATTATGCCATGCTATGCTAGTAGACGTGGATTGGGTGAGTGATATCCATGACAGATGTGAGATTGTTAATTAATGGTTTATCTAAGGTGGCAACTTAAACACACATATGGGTGGATTGAGGCACCTGGGTATTCCAGGACTTGCATGTTTGTTTTATGGACCGCCACCCAGGCTCAAAGGGATCATGGGACTATTCATACTAGAAACTTCCATGTGGAGCCACAAGCTATTATGGGCTCTAGCATAGTTGACTAAGTTGTGCGAACTCTTACAGTGGTAGACTAGCAGATGTAGGGGATGTAGGTGGTACGGTCTACCCGATCGTAAGGTGCTAGCGCTTCTGAAAGACTATGTCTCGGTCATCCGTCTTCTCAAACACCATGTAGTGCGAGAAACCAAACGGAGGCGATCGAGTCTTGTGGGGAAAAGTGCGCAAACCTCTGCAGAGTGTAACAAACTAATCATGACTAGCCGTGTCCCCGGTTATGGACATCTTAAGTATGTAGTACTTGGATTATCATGTGAATCTCAACATGTTACTCTAAAATTATTTTTGTTGGGTTATGTTTAATGATGATGCTTAATTGGGATTGAGAAAATGCTGTCAACCATTCTCAATGTTTAACAACCACCATGATAGTAATTAAATTTTATTCCTTTGAAGTAGGGAAAAATTGGCTTTACGCAAAACTGTAACCATAGAGTTTTCCACCAGCCAAATATGCATATAGTATAGCTGTTTCATTCCATTACTCTCTATGTGTTACCTTGCCAGCATATTCCATGTGCTGACCCGTTTCGGGCTGCAACGTTAATGTTGCAGACTTTTCAGACGACGATTAAGGAGTTTTTAGGTCGTGGTTCTATACTCAGTGATGTCGTTGGAGTTGATGGACTCACTTATCTTCCAAGCCTTCCGCTGTTATCATTATTAGATGGCATTAAGCCATATTTATTGTAATAAGTTCTCGTTTGAGACACTCGATGTAATAAGTGTGTGATTGCTACTCTGCTATAAATCCTCCGAGTACTGTGTGGTGTCAGCATTACTGATCCAGGATTGACACCGGAGCACAGAGATCAGACTATTTGAGGTCTGGTCGCTACATTTCTCTTTTAGAATGCGGATAAAATATTGGAGAAGAGTACCCTGTTATGCAATGGTAAAGGAAGTAATGCAGATAAGGTTCAAGATAGTGAGACATCCCTGTTGGTCTCCAAGAAAGCTGATAAAAACTATATTGAAGACACTGAGACAAACCCAAAGTCCCGTCTTGATGTAGTGTTCGAGTTACTGGCTACCACTGCTGGCACCAGCTCTTCGAACTCATTGCCTGAATCAGTTCAGCTTCTTGAGTCTCAACTTCAAGTTGAAAGACATCGATCAGATGTTATGTGACAGGAAGCCGAAGGACTGAGGAAGTCCCTGCAGAATTCAGATGCATACTTTCTGGTGCAACAGCAAGCGCTGGAGGACTTAAGCACCAAACAAGAGAAACTTAATAAGCTTGCTAAGCATCTTGCCAGCATTATGGGTACCCAGGATATTGTTTCTTGAGCTCTTCTGAAGTGGTTTCAGTTCTGGACTTGTTTTGCCGCGGCGTTTATATGCTGCTGTGTTCCCTATATTTGCACTGGTGGCGAACTTTGATGCCCAGTGGATGTAATATGTGTAATAGCCGTGATAGCCTAGTGTAAGTTGCTTGCTTATTTATTTTCTTGTTGTCTTGTTTATTTGTTTGCTTGTAGTCAGTGCAGTTCTTTTTCTGTGGTTTGCTAGTGGCTGCAATAACCTATTTTTTAAAACTAGGCCACAATAACCATGGGCTAATATTTACTGTAGTGACACTGGGCCTCCTACGGGCTGTAGAAACAGTGGGCCTTCTACGGGCTGTAGAAACAGTGGGCCTTCTACGGGCCGTATCATCAATGGGCCTTCTACGGGCCGTATCATTAATGGGCCTTCTGCGGGCCGTATGATCGATTAGCCAAACATGGGCCAAACAGACCGCATTCTGGCCGTAAACGGGCTAGAGTTGGAATCGTCTGTTCATGGGCCGACCATAACGGGCCATCGTTAATAGGCCGTATTTGATGACGCTATGAAAATGGCCCAACGTATTAATGGACCACAAACGGGACGACTGTAACCACGGGTTGAATTTGGCCCACAAGCAGAAAATGACAGTAACGGGCCATAAGTAAACGAATGCTGGAAATGAGCCCAAGAATAAATGGGCTGTGAGAAGGACGAAAGATAACATGGGTTGGAGACGGCCCAACGGAATAACGGGCCGTTAATGGGTATAAAGTGATACGCTGTTCATTACGGGCAGTTTCACCACGGGCCGTTAATGGGTGTAAAGTGATACACTGTTCATTACGGGCCAGTTTCAGCACGGGTCGCTAATGGGCCAAGAGTTAAAAAGGGCCTCATATGGGCCGAAAGACGTCATGGGCTATACATGGGCCAGAAGTGAAAACGGGCTGGAATCATATTGGACGGCCCAGATGACGCTACTGGGCCTAATTTGGATAGGGCGTAACGGGCCTTGGGTTAGCGGGATGTAAATGGGCTATATGCGAACAGGCCGTTAACAGGCTTTCCATGGGCCAGCCCGCCAGCTTTTGACCAAGTCAAATGGGCCGCCCTTTTCACAGGAATGGGCCACTATTGGGCCGTGCCACGTGTCGATGTATCATAGGCGCCTTCTGTCCAGTGAGTGGATGACATCTGTCCCAACGATGAGCCGACACGTGTTTCCTCTAGCCAATGATGATTTTACACGTGGAAAATGCCCATTGGTCGGGGCTGTTAATGGGTTATCGGATCTAAAACCCGACCCGATAGCTTAACGGCGTTCCGTTATGGTGGATGCCACGTGTCGGTCACCCTTGACGAAAGCACTTCTGTGACGCACGATTTATTGTCATGGAAGTGGACACTTCCGTGATGATAATTTTGGTAATGTCATGGAACACTTCTACGACAGCACATGTATGACTATCTTGATTCTATCATAAATTTGTCATGGATGTACATGCATGACAAAAAAGCGACCTACTGTGACAAACATGTATCATCACGGAAGTGTATTTTTTTTGTAGTGTAGTAAACAATTGTCGGCGGTTGATGAAATAATCGCTGATGGGTTCCGTAGTTTATCCATATGCGATGTGATTTGCTCAGTCTGCACAACATCTATGCTCTGTCTACAGAACAACTACATATATACTTATAAGGACATGATTGCATAACCAAATTAAACATCCAATTATGTTATATCACAAATACCAGAAATATTGCAAGGTTCAAATTCCAGCATTACAAGGCCCAAATTCAAAGATTATAAGGTTCAAACTGTTCTTACAAATCAAAATAATCTTCTCCGAAATTTGAGTCATACATTATTTCTGCGAAAGCATCAGCCATCGAGAAGTCATATAGCGGCTTGATACAGTAACTTCTGAATAATCTGTCACATTAAGTTACAAACTGAAATTCAGCTTCTGCAGAGCATTTTTCATTCAACTGTAGATGCTTGTGCAGATTAGCAAACCATTCACCTATGCACGCTATATGTGGGGCAAACGACATTGCCTTGAGCACACTTGCTTTCCGAACAAAGAACCTAGCGAATTTAATCTCTTGTGTGGTGCCTCGGTACTTGTTCAAAGTAATTTACGTGAGATGAAGATCAAGGCATTCAATGGGATTGTCATATTGCACCACATTTCCCGCTTTCCAACCTGCTTGTATCTACAAACATAGACAACATATTAGTGCATGGCTGCATCTTTGAACAGTTCGGGTCTTTTTGACTTGCAGGATTTCTAAAATACACGAAGAGTGACATGCCATCTTCAATCGTTCATGGTTAACATGTAAAAAAATATGTATTGAAATCCTCTAAATTTCCTTTAGAAATCATACTACATTTGTTATTGCAATCATGGGTAGAAGTAACAACAAATTGAAATCCGTTGTGGTTAACAATTAATAAGAAAGGAGGATCACCTCGATGTATAGCTTCTCCATGCACGAAAAGCATCTAAGGAATCTAAGAACTTCATCCAGATCAGGGCCGACAGGATGCATGTAGTGCCAAGATATTAGCTGTGCGTAGAGATGGGGTCAAACTTGTGGGAATCAATATCTGGATGACAGTCGAACTTAGATAAACAAAAATTAGAATGTGATGTCCAATAAGAAGGAGAAGAAGTAGACTGTTGTACCTGAACGAACAATGATCCAGTAACAAGTCTGGAGAATTCATCACATGAATAGCCCAACACTGTCAATTTTGGTGTGTTAATGCCCTTGATTCTTGTTGGACCTTCTTTATCAAGTAAAAACAATCTCTCAAGGAAACGCACATTCTCAATGACAATATCGTGAAACCACTCAACTGACAACATGTTGCGACACTAGCAATACTGATAAATCATACGGACAGTCATCTAGGTGATATGGAGGCTACTGAACCCATCCATCACGTGAAGACAAAGGTATTTGAGCGCTATACAGCCACCGAGAAGGCACTCCAAATCCTCCTTCGAGATGCTGATGCCCCTAAGCTAGAGGTACTTCAGTTTAGGGAGATGAAGAGCGGGTGTGGCATCAAGCTAGGGGGAAAAGGCACTACCTGAACGTAGCACGACGTAGTGTGGGCGTGAGGCAGAGTGCGAACTGTGGCAGCGTGGGCGCGAGGCAGAGTGCGGACCATGGCAGGGAGCTCGAATATCCTGCATGAAAGTTGAGCTCCTCGATCCAATCTAGGGCGGGGGATAGAAACCACTCGTGAAACTTGGGTTTGGCCTTGCAGCTGGAACAGAACCGGCCGATGGCAAAGCATCTGACCGGCCCAGGGTGCATGGTCAGAATGTGTGGCAATGCATCCAAGCATTTGCGCTCCATGCTGCAGAGCTTTTCGTCATCGATAAGGTCCAGTGGGTGGAGTGCCAGGGGGAATGCATCCAAGCGTTTGTGCTCCCCGCTATAGAGCTCGTCGTCGTCGATGAGGTCTAGGGGGTGGAGTGCCAGAGGGGGAGCCACCGACAGGAGAGGACAATGGTCCGCACACCAGATTTGATGGGGAGGAGGGATATGATTGTTACCAACATCTCATCTAGGAGGCTGCTGATGAAGTCCATGCTCGCTGAAGGCTCTTGCGATTCTGGCTCAACCCGCCCCTGCTTGTTGGCCGGCTCGTCCTCCATCACAACAGGCGGCGATCCTCGGCGGTGACGCTTGAAGATAAGAATGGAGGACTGTTCTATGTACCTTGCCGAGGTGGCCGAAACCAAAACCATCAATAAATTTTTGGCACCTCTCGCGCCTGCGCGGCCGACTGCTCGCACGCGCCCCGTCAAGCCTGCACGACGGACAACTCACACGCGTCCCATCTAATCAAACATCTGCCTGCGGTAGTAAATGGTTAGTAGAATGCCCACGGTTGGAATAATACAACCGTTTGCGATAATAACGTGGCAGGTATTTGTTCCAAAATGCCTAGAAAATTCAAATATTGTATAAGAAAGGCAAAACGACCCCTGAATAATTTCATACTTTAGCACGACATTCCAATATTTGCATGTTGCCTCTGTAAAATAAATCAATGCAGGAAGAGATAGCATATGTCGTTTCGCACAGAGGTGACACATTCCCTCTCGGAACCATGGGGATTCTTGAGAGAAGACACGGTTGTTAGAAGCTTATAACGAAACTTGTCCCAAATCGGATAACTTTTTCCACAACACGTTGGTGCCATGTCATGACACCATTCCAAGTTTCATGATTTTCAGGCGAGTTTTGGATTTACAGGAATTTTAAAACCAAGTTTCTCAATGTTTCCGGCTAAGCCACGATGCCCAAATGTTTGAAATGTATTCTAATTTCTTGCATGAGACCTAAACATTCACCCAATGACACGTATATGATTTTTCATCCCAGTTTGGTGCACTAGGGCATGTTCATGTAGTTCGAATTTAAATTGTGCGTATTAAATGCCTAGAAACTCAAATAATATATATAAGGCAAAACGAACACTGGATAATTCCAAATTGTAACACGACACTTCTATAGTTGCATGTTGCCTCTGTAAAATAAATCAAGGCAGGAACAAGCGGCGTATGTCGTTTCGCACACATAGGTGACATGTTCCCTCTCGGAACCATGAGGCTTCTTGAGAGAAGCTCCGGCTTGTAAGAATTTTATACCATAACTTGTCCCAAAATGGACACGTTTTTTTACCACAGGATGTTGGTGCCATGTCATAAAACCATGCCAAGTTTCACGATTTTCAGGTGAGTTTTGGATTTACATGGATTTTAAAACCAAGTTCCTCACTATTTAAGGCCAAACCACGATGTCCAGATGTTTGAAATTCATTCCCATTTCTTCCATGGGACCTAAAAATTCACCCAAGGACACGTATATGATATTTCAACCCGGTCTGGTGCACTCGGACATATGCATGTACTTAAATTTGAGTTATGCATATTAAATGCCTAGAAACTCAAATAACGTGTAAAAATGTAAAACGAACCCTGAATAATTACAATTGTATCACGACACTCCTCTAGTTGCATGTTGCTGATACGTCTCCAGTATCTGTAATTTTTGATTGTTCCATGATATTATAGTATCAATCTTGGATGTTCTATATGCAATTATATATCATTTTTTGGGACTAACCTATTAACTTAGCGCCCAGCGCCAGTTGCTGGTTTTTGCCTGTTTTTGGCTTTTTAGGAAGTCAATATCAAACGGAGTCCAAACGGAGAAAAAACTTTGGATGAATTTTTGCTGTACCAGAAGAGACCCTAGAAGGTTTGGGAGAAGCCCTGAAGAGCCACGAGGGAGCAACAAGCTCGAAAGGCGCCCCCCAGGCTTGTGGGCCCCTCATGGCACCTCTTAACCTAATTCCGCCTCTATAAATTCTCAAATATCCCCCTGACATCAGAGAGCCACCTGAAATACTTTTGTGCCGTTGCAAGTTTCCGTTCCCACAAGATCCCATTTGGAGGCCTTCTTCGGTACTCCGTTGGAGGGGGAATCGGTCACGGAGAGGCTCTACATCAACCCTGCCCTTCCGATGATGCGTGAGTAGTTTACCAGAGACCTATAGATCCATAGCTAGTAGCTAGATGGCTTCTTCTCTCTCTCTCTCTCTGATCTTCAATACAATGTTCTCCTTGATGTTCTTGGAGATCTATTCGATGTAATGACTTTTTGCGGTGTGTTTGTTCGGATCCGATGAATTGTGAGTTTATGATCAGATGTATCCATGAATACTATTCGAGTTTTCTCTAAACTCTTTTATGCATGATAATTATAACTTGGTATTTCTCCCAGATCTACTGATTTGGTTTGGCCGACTAGATTAATTTTTCTTGCAATGGGAGAGGTGCTTTGTAATGGGTTTGATTTTGTGGTGCTCAATCCCAGTGACAGAAGGGGACACGACACATATTGTGTTGTTGCCATTAAGGATAAAAAGATGGGATTTATTCATGTGTGAGTTTACTTTGTCTACATCATGTCATCTTGCCTAAGGCGTTACTCCGTTCTTTATGAACTTAATACTCTAGATGCATGCTAGATAGCAGTCGATGTGTGGGGTAATAGTAGTAGATGGGGAATCATTTCGGTCTACTTGTCTCGGAAGTGATGCCTATATACATGATCATTGCCTTCGATATCATCATGATTATTCGCTTTTCTGTCAATTGCCCAACAGTAATTTGTTTACCCACCATATGCTATTTTCAAGAGAGAAGCCTATAGTGAAAACTAAGGGCCTCAGGTCTAATTTTTATCATATAATAAAACCAAAAATACCTTGCTACAATTTTTATTTATTTATTTTATTTTCTATTTTGTTCGATCTATCTATCTATCACCATACAATTGAATCTTGCAAGTAACAACCAAGGGATTGACAACCCCTTGCTTGCGTTGGGTGCAAGGATTTGTTATCTTCTGTGTAGGTACTGCTAACGAGGTGTTGCGTGCTTCACCTACGAGATTGATAACCTTGTTCTTAACTGAGGGAAATACTTATCTCTACTGTACTACATCATCCTCTCCTCTTTGTGGAAATCCCAACATAGCTCACAAGTAGCAGTTGGCTCTATAAAATAAATCATGGGAGAAAGAGGCGACATATGTCATTTGGCACACAGAGGTGGCACGTTCCCTCTCGGAACCATGAGGTTTTTTGAGAGAAGCTCTGATTTGTGAGAAGTTTATGCCAAAACTTGTCCCAAATCGAACAATTTTTTTACCACAACATGTTGGTGTCATGTCATAACACCATGCCAAGTTTCACAATTTTCAGACGAGTTTTGGATTTACATGAATTTTAAAACCAGGTTTCTCAATGTTTACAGCCGAGCCACGACGCCCAGATGTTTGGAATTCATTCTCATTTCTTGCATGGGACCTAAACATTCACCAAGGACACATATGTGATTTTTTAACCCATTTTGGTGCACTGGAGCATGTGCATGTAGTTCAAATTTGAATTATGCACATTAAATGTCTAGAAACTAAATTAATTTATAAAAAAGGCCAAACGAACCGTGAATAATTCCAATTTTGACACGACACTCCTATAGTTGCATGTTCACTGCAGGTAAATGGTCTAGCAATTCAAAGACTGTCCTTTCCCGCCATACCCCCATTTTGTCTTTCAAATCAGAATGAAAAAATCAACTCTACCAAAAACAGTTTATTAGCAAGAATCATGTGCGATGGAGTATAAAATATCTTGGGGCACCCTCATGTATGGCTTACGCCGGAAGCTTTGTCAGTACAATCCACAGCTCATGCGTCAGTTTAACGCTGCACCAAGCGTTTCCTCGATCAAAAGCCACCGCGGAAATTTCTAGCTCCCCCCCCTCGAACAAAAGCCACATTTCAGCTATTTCTTCCTTCCTTTTCAAGTTCAAACCTTCACTCCTTGCTTGCAGCGACTCCTCCTCGCCGGTGAGGCTCCTTCCTATTGTGTGGCCTCATTGATATAGTCAGGTAATGCACACCCACCCCCATCCTCCTCCTTCCCCATCCCACATGCCCCAACCGTCGGCGCGACACCTTCCACCAAAATCACCGCCTCATCCTCCAAATAAGCGCTACATATAGCCATTTTGCATGCAGTATAGCCAAGAGCTCAATGAGCATCTGGCAACGGAGAAGCAAATCATGGCCGCATGCGCGGATGAGGTCGTGATGGCTTCCATGTGTGCCGACTGCCAGATCTTGGAGGAGCACCTCGTCGTCGAGGCCACAGTCAACGCCTTGTGTGTGGACCCCGCCACACGGTTGGCTGCTTTAGTTCAACAATTGTTCTCTGTAATCTCAATATGCAATCTGATCTTCTGAATTGTGATGTTCAGTTAACAATTTGGTTCAACAATTGCTATATTTCCTAGTAGCTCTTAAGCATGCTTGGTTTGGTTAACTGTATGATCTTCTAGTATACGTTCTATTCAGCAATGTGGTGCTCAGTTAACTTTTTGTTTTATTTGTTGTGTTGTTCAGTTAACTGTTTGGTTCAATTATGCAATGTGATGTTCATTTGTTGTGGGTATAATTTTGTATTGTTATGCATGTGAGAAATAAATTGAATTTGGTTATACTAAATAGATGAGAAACATATACAATTGCTATATTTTCGAGTTGTTTAGCATGCTTTGTTTGGTTAGCTGGTTTTTCCATGCGGCTCGAATTAATTTGCTGGATCTACAATACTTTTATTTTTTTCATTAACATATTCTACTGATATATAGTATGCCAACTCTCACTTAACCTGATCAATATCTGCCTTATATGTGTTGTAGGGAAACAATGGGAGGCACTGATGAGGTTTACCATTGAGGTTTGCACATGCATGGTCCTATGGCTAACAACACATTATTGTGCAAATTCAGGAACCATTCTAATATTTAGGTTTTAACAATTTGGTCTTGCACATGTAGGTCCTGCTGTCAGAGGTTTAGACCCACTGTTCGACCCATTTTGCATTTGGAGAAATGCGATGTCCATTAATATCAGTCAAGTCAAGAAACTCAGAAAGATTATTAGGATAAAGAAACTAGCAATGAATAACAACAAGATCTCTGTTTGCACAATGAAGAAGACATCAGTCAACTATCGGATGGTACTAACTCTTTTACATTGTCTTTTTTCCTTTGGTGCCATTTCTAAATTTAGAACATATCTTTATGCATATCTTTGCTTTCAGTCCTTTCCAAAGAAGTTCACCGATGGTTAGCTCTCAGACCACCTGCATGGTTGAGAGGTGAGGAAGGTATTCATTCAACACCCATGGTAGAATATTGAAGTCTTCCTCAAGAGGATGAAGGTTGGGCGGGCAATTATCCGCAACCACTGGTCTAAAGTTGCAAGGATATTCAACATCACCGAAGCCTCAATATTCGCCTTCTACTTTCCAAAGGTTTTAGATGAGATTCATCTATCTATTTACTGTGTATGATGCTACTTTCCAAAGGTTTTAGATGTTACATGTGAAACTTGGTGCTGTTGTGTAACTGAGTGCTGAAGCTATCTAATGTAATTCAATTATGAAATGCTGGTTGCCGTAATACGAATATGAAATATATGGTGTGTTTGACATGAAATGTTAGTTTAATTACTAAATGGATTATCAATAATAGGCCAATTAGCCTGATTGTTGGGGTTTTCTATTGCATGTGGTTTCTCAGACAACAATGGGCGATGAACTCAAACAAACCCACACGGTTTCTAGAAAGTAGGCGTGTTGGATCAATGAACAATCACAATGAATTCCGCCCGAGAAATGTTTGCGTTAGGCCACCATGCACAATCGTTTCCACATAAAAAATTGTGTGTGATATATGTATGAACGGAAACATTTTTCTGGGATTCACTGTGTGGGATGTACATACGAACGAGAACGATTGGCATGTATAATTGTGTTCGATGGCTTGCCCGGTCGCACACGAGCTTCTTTTGCATCGCATGTGTGACAGGAAGACCTATCGCTGACGGTTTCTAGGATGTGTGGGAAGGACCAACCTATCGCACACATAGGAAAGGCGACGATTTAAAACTCCGTCGTGGAAAGGGGTAAAAACTGTTTGTATAGCACATTTCTCTGCGAGTGTATTTTCATTGCGCCTCGGTTTACCATTATCGTCGCAAGCTTCTGACGTACCGGCCTCGTCGTTGTCAGAACTGCAAGCCAGCCAACTATCCTCTCCCGCACAAAATCCGGCGATGAGTGAAGTAAGGGTCGCCATGGTCCTCGACTTGTCCTGGCCGAGCTGGAGTGCGAGCCATTCGCCCCGAATGCTATGCCGGAAAGTTGCAATTGCTTGTACATCAGGGCAGTCAACTATTTGGTTCCTTTTAGTTAGGAATCAATTCCAAAATTTCCTACCAGATTGGCTAGGCTATTGAATAACGTGGTTGAGGTCGTCGGTGTCTGGAGGTCGGACATAAGTGCCCTGAAAGTTTTCCCTAAAGGCATCCTCGAGTGCTTCCTAGCTCCCGATGGAATGAGGAAGAAAGCTATTAAGCCACTGCCTCACCAGCCCCTTCAGTTTAAGCGGCAAGTATTTGATGGCATGGAGATCATCTCCGTTAACCATGTGGATGTGGAGGAGGCAATCTTCGATCCACACGGCTGGATCGATTGTCCCATCGTATTGTTCTATGTTTATGGGTTTAAACCCATCCGGGAACTGATGTTCCATCACCTCGTCTATGAAATAGGCTAGGTGAGCGGGTCCTCGAAACCAAGTCGTGTTGTGCCTGGTGTTGGGAGGCATCCGCACATAAGCTTGATCCCGAGCCCTGTCGTGCCTGTCCAACCAGGCCTCATGACCGTCGAGCCCAGCCAGTGCACATCCCCTTGACCCGTAGATGGATCGAGTAGGAGCTCGATTTTCCTCTGTCCTTCGCCATGCATCATAGGGCTCAGGGTAGTCAATAGGATCCTTGCCGTGATGGCGTGTCGCTATTTGGGGATTTCTATTTTCCCTTGTTATCTTGTTGCACCCTCTAGGGGGTCGATCAGGTTTGTCGGCGTGACCGAGCGTTAGGAGCACGTCACCGGTTGCTTCATCATTGAATTCCGCCACCAAGCGCCGGCGTGGATAGGATTTAGTTGTGGTCTCGCGTCGTTCTTCAAGATCCTGTCCGGTTTTGAGAACTTCTACCCACTTATCATTGAGCTCATTATAATCGGTGTGCAACTGTTGCTTCTTCTTCTTCATGCTATGGCCGTGGCCACCAAGCGCCGCCTGAACCTGTCTTGCTCATAAGGGTCCTCGGGGACTATGTAGTCCTTAGTTCCGGGGCTTTCGTCCTCCTCGGATTAAGGTAAATAATTGATCTCTGCCCCATCGAAGAGATCGTCGGGGTCTTCATCCTCGAGCGCCCCCTCGGGGCTGTTATGCCGTTCCGGGGAGGCTTTAATTTCCTCTCCCTGGTCCTCCGCTCCATCAGTCGTGGCGCCGTTATCGGTGGCATCCATGTTGTGTCCATACGGGCCGCCGTTGGTACCCTTTGGACGTCTGTGCCGGCATCTCGAGGGATTTTTAGGGGTATCCACCATATATACGTCGTATGTGGACGTTGTAGTTCATATGCTCGTGTTGTCCGAAGGCGTAGTCATTTCTGGAGTGACGTCAACATCTTCATATGTGTCAGTGGCTTCCTTGTAGTCCAACACGTCGGTTAAGTCATCGACCGAGGTGAGTAGGTGGGTGGTGGGTGGGACATAAATTTCCATGTCGTTGGCTTTAAGTACGATCTTGTCATATACTGAGGTATGATTGTCCGAGATCGATAAACTCTGAATCCGATCCAGCATCTTATTAAGGTGGGACAGATCTTCAGGGTTCATGGCCAAGCTAGATGATGGGCTGACTCGAAGCATGATCCAGGCACTTCTTGACGCGAGCTCTACATGTTGGTTGGCCAAGTTTGACTCTAGGCCACCAATTGGAGAGATCGGATCCGAACTTGATGTAGGGTCCATGTTTGAACTCGGATTGACGTCGGGGCCAAACTCGAGGTCGAGGCCCTCACCTGGCGTGTGCTACTTCTTAAGCTTGCGTTGGTTTTTACCTTGAATAGGAAAGGGTGATGCAGCAAAGTAGAGTAAGTATTTCCCTCAGTTTTGAGAACCAAGGTATCGACCCAGTAGGAGACAACGCACAAGTCATCGAATACCTGCACAAACAAACACCAACTTGCACCCAACGCGATAATGGGGTTGTCAATCCCTTCATGGTTATTTGCAAAGTGAGATCTGATAGAGATGGATAATCGATAAAGTAATATTTTTGGTATTTTTGGTTTATGGAACGGAAAGTAAAAGATTGCAAAGGAAGTAAATAGGAAACTAAAATTGTAGATCGGAAACTTATATGATGGAAAGTAGACCCAGGGGCCATAGGTTTCACTAGAGGCTTCTCTCAAGATAGAAATTATTACGGTGGGTAAACAAATTATTGCCAAGAAATTGATAGAAAAAGCGCAAAATTATGATGATATCTAAGGCAATAATCATGAACATAGGCATCAAGTCCGTATCAAGTAAACCGACTCCTGCCTACATTTACTACTATTACTCCACACATCGACCGACTCTTGCATGCATCTAGAGTATTAAGTTCATAAGAACAGAGTAATGCATTAAGCAAGATGACATGATGTAGCGGGATAAACTCAAGCAATATGATGAAAACCCCATCTTGTTATCCTCGATGGCAACAATACAATATGTGTTGGTTCCCCTTCTATCACTGGGATCAAGCACCGTAAGATTGAACCCAAAGCTAAGCACTTCTCCTATTGCAAGAAAAACCAATCTAGTTGGCCAAACCAAATCGATAGTTCGAAGAGACTTGCAAAGTTATCAAATCATGCATATAAGAATTCAGAGGAGATTAAAATAATATTCATAGATAAGCCGATCATAAATCCACAATTCATCGGATCTCGGCAAACACACCGCAAAAGAGTATTACATCGAATAGATCTCCAAGAACATCGAGGAGAACATGGTATTGAGAATCAAAGAGAGAGAAGAAGCCATCTAGCTACTAGCTATGGACCCGTAGGTCTGTGGTAAACTACTCATGCTTCATCAAAGAGGCAATGGTGTTGATGTAGAATCCCTCCGTGATCTAATCCCCCTCCGGCAGGATGCCGAAAAAGGCCCCTAGATGGGATCTCACGGCTAGAGAAGGTTGCGGCGGTGGAAAAGTGTTTTCATGGCTCTCTAGTTGGTTTTGGGAATATTTGAGAATATATAGGCAAAAGAAATAGGTCGGTGGAGTCACGAGGGGGCCAGAAGGGTGGGGGCGCGCCCTCCGTCCTTGTGGCCGCCTCGTGGCTTCCCTGACGTGTACTCCAAGTCCTCTGGATGTCTTCTGGTTCAAGAAAAATCATCACAAAAGTTTCATTCCGTTTGGACTCCGTTCGGTATTCCTTTTCTGCGGAACTCTAAAACAAGGAAAAATAGGAACTGGCACTGAGCTCTAGGTTAATAGGTTAGTCCCAAAAATAATATAAAATAGCATATTAATGCATATAAAGCATCCAAAATAGATAATATAATAGCATGGAACAATCAAAAATTATAGATACATTGGAGATGTATCAAGCATCCCCAATCTTAATTCCTGCTCGTCCTCGAGTAGGTAAATGATAAAAATAGATTTTTTTTATGTGGAATGCTACATAACATATTTATCCATGTAATTTTCTCTATTGTGGCATGAATGTTCAGATCCATATGATTCAAAACAAAAGTTTAATATTGACATAAAAACAATAATACTTCAAGCATACTAACAAGGCAATTATGTCTTCTCAATATAACATGGCCAAAGGAAGCTTATCCCTACAAAATCATATAGTCTACCTATGCTCCATCTTCATCACACAAAATATTCAAATCATGCACAACCCCGATACAAGCCAAGCAATTATTTCATACTTTTAATGTTCTCAAACCTTTTCAACTTTCATGCAATACATGAGCGTGAGCCATGGACATAGCACTATAGGTGGAATAGAAGGTGGTTGTGGAGAAGACAAAAGGAGGGAGATAGTCTCACATCAACTAGGCGTATCATTGGGCTATGGAGATGTCCATTAATAGATATCAATGTGAGTGAGTAGGGATTTCCATGCAGCGGATGCACCAGAGCTATAAGTTTATGAAAGCTCAAAAGGAAAACTAAGTGGGTGTGCATCCAACTTGCTTGCTCATGAAGACATAGGGCAATTTGAGGAAGCCCATCGTTGGAATATACAAGCCAAGTTATATAATGAAAATTTCCCACTACTATATGAAAGTGACAACATAGGAGACTCTCTATCATGAAGATCAAGGTGCTACTTTGAAGCACAAGCATGGAAAAAGGATAGTAACATTGCCCCTTCTCTCCTTTTCTCTCATTTATTCTATTTTTTTCTTTTCCTTTCTTTATTCTTCCTCTTTTTTCTATTTTTTTCTTTCTCTCTTTTTCTTTCTTTTATTTCCTCACATGGGACAATGCTGTAAAAAAGGAAGATCGTCATACTTCTATTTACTTACAACTCAAAAATTACAGCTCGATACTAGAACAAGATATGACTCTATATGAATGACTCCGACGGTGTACCGGGATGTGCAATGAATCAATACCAACATGTATAAAAATGATGGACATTGGATTTGCCACAAGTACGATGTCAACTACATGATCATGCAAAGCAATATGACAATGATAATGTGTGTCATAAAAAACTAAATGGTGGAAAGTTGCATGGCAATATATCTTGGAATGGCTATGGAAATGCCATAATAGGTAGGTATGGTGGCTGTTTTGAGGAAGGTATATGGTGTGTTTATGATACCGGCGAAGATTGCATGGTACAAGAGAGGCTAGCAATGGTGGAAGGGTGAGAGTGCGTATAATCCATGGACTCAACATTAGTCATACAAAACTCATATACTTATTGCAAAAATCTACTAGTCATCAAAACAAACTACTACGCGCATGCTCCTAGGGGGATATATTGGTAGGAAAAGACCATCGCTCGTCCCTGACCGCCACTCACAAGGAAGACAATAAAAAAATATCTCATGCTCCAACTTCGTTACATAACGGTTCACCCTACGTGCATGCTACGAGACTCACAAACCTTAACACAAGTATTTCTCAAATTCACAACTACTTACTAGCATGACTCTAATATCATTATATTCATATCTCAAAACAATCATAAGGAATCAAACTTCTCATAGTATTCAATGCACTTTTTATGAAAGTTTTTATTATATCCTTCTTGGATGCCACATATCATAGGACTAAATTTATAACCAAAGCAAATTACAATGCTGTTTAGAGACTCTCGAAATAATATAAGTGAAGTACGAGAGTTCATCAATTTCTATAAAATAAAACCACCGCTGTGCTAAAAAAAGATATAAGTGAAGCACTAGAGCAAAATTGCCGAGCTCAAAAGATATAAGTGAAGCACACAGATTATTCTAATAAATCACGATTCATGCGTGTCTCTCTCAAAAGGTGTGTACAACAATGATGATTGTGGCAAACTAAAAATCAAAGACTCAAATCATACAAGACGCTCCAAGCAAAACACATATCATGTGGTGAATAAAAATATAGCCTTAAGTAAAGATACCGATAGACGAAGACGAAAGAGAGGATGCCTTCCGGGGCATTCCCAATCTTAGGCTCTTGGTTATCCTTTAATATTACCTTGGGGTGCCTTGGGCATCCCCAGGCTTAGGCTCTTGCCACTCTTTATTCCATAGTCCATCAAATCCTTACCCAAAACTTAAAAACTTCACAACACAAAACTCAACAGAAAATCTCATAACTCTGTTAGTATAAGAAAATAAATCACCACTTTTGGTACTATTGTGAACTCATTCTTTATTTATATTGGTGTAATATCTATTGTATTCTAACTTTTCCATGGTTCATACCCCCCCCCCCCGATACCAGCCATAGATTCATCAAAATAAGCAAACAACACATAGAAAATAGAATCTGTCAAAAACAGAACAGTCTGTAGCAATCTAGAACTCTCGAATACTTTTGTAACTCCAAAAATTCTGAAACATTAGGAATACCTAAGCAATTTTTCTATTAATCTTCTGCAAAAATAATCAGTATTTTATCACGCTTCTGTTAAAAATGAGAATTTTTTTCCTGAGCGCAAAAGTTTCTGTTTTTCAGCAAGATCAAATCAACTATCACCGTAAGCTATCCCAAAGGTCTTACTTGGCACAAACACTAAATTAAACACAAAACCACATCTAACCAGAGGCTAGATGAATTCTTTATTGCAAAATAGAATCTCAAAAGTAAAAAAATTGGTTTGCCTCCCATCGAGCGTTATTGTTCCCTTAGCTAGGCATTGATAATTTCGATGATTCTCACATGAAAGACAAGAATTGAACCACAAAGAGAGCATCATGTAGCATGTGAAAAACAAGTTTAAGTCTAACATACTTCCTATGCATAGGTATTTTATAAGCAAACAAATTATCAAGACAAGCAAAAACTAGCATATGTAAGGAAGAAGAAAGAAACAATAGCAATCTCAACATAACGAGAGGTAATTTAGTAACATGAAAATTTCTACAACCATATTTTCCTCTCTCATAATAATTACATGTGGGATCATATTCAAATTCAATAATATAGATATCACATAAAATTTTCTATACATGATCCACATGTATGAAAAGTTGACACTCTTCCAAAATAGTGGGAATATCATTAACTAAAGTCATGACCTCTTCAAACCCACTTTTATCAAAAACTTCATAAGATTGAACATTATCCAAATATCTGGGATCTAAAGTTGACACTCTTCCAATCCCACTTTCAGTATTATTAAAAACATTATTATCAATCTCATATTCATCATGGGGCTTAAATAAATTTTCAAGATTATAAGAAGAATCACCCCAATCATGATCATTGCAACAAGTAGTGGACATAGCAAAACTAGCATCCCAAATCTTAGGGTTTTGCATATCATTAACACAATTGACATTAATAGAATTTATAATAATATCATTGTAATCATGCTTTTCATTCAAGGAGCTATCGTGAATCACTTCATAAATTTCTTTTTTCGACACTTCATCACAATTTTCGGATTCACGAATTTCAAGCAAAACCTCATAAAGATAATCTAGTGCACTCAAATCACTAGCAATTGGTTCATCAGAATTGGATCTCTTAAAAAGATTAGCAAGTGGATGAGGATCCATATCAATAGATTTTTAGCAAGCAAAGATGCAAGCAAATAGAAGGCACATGGAAACATAAGCAAACCTAAGATCGAACGAAAGAACGGCGAAAGAGAAGGGCGAAGGAAAAGGCAAATCTTTTCAAAAATCATTTTAGAAGTGGGGGAGAGGAAAACGAGAGGCGAATGGAAAATAATGTAATGCGAGAGATGAGAGTTTATGATGGGTACTTGGTATGTCTTGGCTTGGCGTAGATCTCCCCGGCAACAGCGCCGGAAATTAGCAAGTTGATGGGAGACAAATCTTGACTTGACTTGGCGTAAATCTCCCCGGCAATAGCGCCAGAAATTCTTCCTGCTACTTCTTGAGCTTGCGTTGGTTTTTCCCTTGAAGAGGAAATGGTGATGTAGCAAAGTAGAGTAAGTATTTCCCTCAGTTTTGAGAACCAAGGTATCAATCCAGTAGGAGACAACGCACAAGTCACTGAATACCTGCACAAACAGTCACCAACTTCCACCCAACGCAATAAAGGGGTTGTCAATCCCTTCACGGTTATTTGCAAAGTGAGATCTGATAGAGATGATAATCGATAAAGTAATATTTTGGGTATTTTTGGTTTATGGAACAGAAAGTAAAAGATTGCAAAGGAAAGTAGACCCGGGGTCATAGGTTTCACTAGAGGCTTCTCTCAAGATAGAAATTATTACGGTGGGTAAACAAATTACTGCCAAGCAATTGATAGAAAAGCGCAAAGTTATGACGACATCTAAGGCAATGATCATGAACATAGGCATCACGTCCGTATCAAGTAGACCGACTTTTGCCTGCATCTAATACTATTACTCCACACATCGACTGACTCCTGCTTGCATCTAGAGTATTAAGTTCATAAGAACAGAGTAACGCATTAGGCAAGATGACATGATGTAGCGGGATAAACTCAAGCAATATGATGAAAACCCCATCTTATTATCCTCGATGGCAACAATACAATACATGTCGGATCCCTTTCTGTCACTGGGATCAAGCACCGCAAGATTGAACCCAAAGCTAAGCACTTCTCCTATTGCAAGAAAAACCAATCTAGTTGGCCAAACCAAATCAATAGTTCGAAGAGACTTGCAAATATATCAAATAATGCATATAAGAACTCAGAGGAGATTCAAATAATATGCATAGATAAGCTGATCATAAATCCACAATTCATTGGATCTCGGCAAACATACCGCAAAAGAGTATTACATCGAATAGATCTCCAAGAACATCGAGGAGAACATGGTATTGAGAATCAAAGAGAGAGAAGAAGCCATCTAGCTACTAGCTATGGACCCGTAGGTATGTGGTAAACTACTCACGCTTCATCGGAGAGGCAATGGTGTTGATGTAGAAGCCCTCTGTGATCTAATCCCCCTCCGGCAGGATGCCGGAAAAGGCCCCTAGATGGGATCTCATGGGTACAGAAGGTTGCGGCAGTGGGAAAGTGTTTTCGTGGCTCTCTAGTTGGTTTTGGGAATATTTGAGAATATATAAGCGGAAGAAATATATCGGTGGAGTCATGAGGGGCCCACAAGGGTGGGGGCACGCCCTACCCCCTGGGCGCGCCCTCTGTCCTTGTGGCCGCCTCGTGGTTTCCCTGACGTGTACTCCAAGTCCTCTGGATGTCTTCTGGTCCAAGAAAAATCATCGCAAAAGTTTCATTCCGTTTGGACTCCATTTGGTATTCCTTTTCTGTGAAACTCTAAAGCAAGGAAAAACAGGAACTGGCACTCGGCTCTAGGTTAATAGGTTAGTCCCAAAAATAATATAAAATAGCATATTAATGCATATAAAACATCCAAAACAGATAATATAATAGCATGGGATAATACAAAATTATAGATACGTTGGAGACATATCAGCGTGGCAGTGATCCGCTCCGAGGATGGGGCCAGATCCGCCGAAAGATCAGATCTGAGGTTTAGATCGGAGATTTGCTCTGGGGTTGAGCCCATGATGGCCGAAGGGTTTTTGATCCGGTTTGGAGTCCAGCCGAAAAGTATGAGCTCATGTGAATCTGCGGTGTACTCCAAGGTCCCGAAAGTGATAACCTGGTTCGGGGCAAAGTTCTCGACGGGCGCTAGATGGCCCATTGAGTTGGCGTGAAGAACCATGCTGCTGAACACGAAGAGCTAGCCGGGAACGAAGATGTCGCCATACCAACATTGAAGTTGATCCGAAGATTGGCCATTGATCTTTTCTTCAGTTGCATAGCGGAATTCTTAATGAAAGCACCAATGTCTATACTAAAACCGGCAGACCTCGAGGTAGGGGGTCCCGAGCTGTGGATCTCGGATCGATGGGTAACAAGGGACGAAGGAGGGAGTATTTACCTAGGTTCGGGCCCTCTCGAAGAGGTAATACCCTACATCCCGCTCTGATTGTATCGATGATTGTGTATAGAGCACAAGCTTGATCTACCTCGAGTTCGTAAGTTGTGTCCTAACCCTAGAGCTAGGTGAATGTGTTTATGATTGAGCCCCTCTACCGACTAAACCCCTCAACTTATATAGACGCCAAAGGGGGGTACCTAGGGTTACACATGGCGGCGACCAAAGCTTTCCTTGGAGTACACGTCAAGTCTTCGGCAGAGTCCGTCTTGATCACGTCGAGGTGTGAGGCTTGCGGAGTCCCTCCTTGTAAGAATGACGGTCTGTAAGCTAGGATAGTGGAATGTGGGCCAACTAGGTTGGTACCCCCTAGTATAGGAGACCGTCAGGTGGCGTCGCTACGTGGTTAGCGCCCCATCTTGTAGCATCCTCAGTCACCTTGTGTGCAGCGCAACATCACTCCCGACGGCTGTACAACACTCGAGGGTCATTCGCAGCAATCTCGGCGACCCGATTCATAGAGAGGCAATGGAGGATGGAGCGGTGTTTACAACATCCATGTGTGTCGGTGACTGTGGTTGTAGTAGCCATGTTGGGGATGGTGTGTGGTTGTAGCAGTGATGGCAGTTGCGGTGTGCTCCATGCGGTGGCAGTTGCTTGTGCTCCAAGCAGTGGTAGATGCTTGTTCTCCAAGCGGTGGTTCCCCGCAAGACAGAGGAGAAAAGGACGGACTAGAGGGTGGATTTGAGAGATTCGATGTACCCAGAAGATGTGGTTGTTTGTTTATTGTAAAGATAAGGATGTAGATGAGCGGTGTTGGGACCCATGGGGGCACGTGGCTTGGAGGGAAGGTGACAGACGCGGGGTTACAAATCGTCGGGTGATTTGAAGCGTTTCCGATATTACAATTAGAACACATGGAATTTAACAATGTTTTAGCTAAAGGAACAAAATTTGAAGTAAACCTAGAGTAAAATAAGCGAGGTATGAGATGGTGACCTCGTAGGCATGTCCTCTGATGCCGCAAGTATCTCTGTCATTGTCTAGGCCCCGCCATCGTGGACGTTCGAACCATCGCCTCCTTCCAGTGGTGGACGGCTCGACTGGCTTCACGATAGTTCTGATTGGTGCTCAGCTGCCTTCGCCTGGACCCGACAGTCGCCTGGCGCCGTCGTTACCTTTGAGTCGGACCATGCGCTCGGACTCAACCAACCCCACTTTGAAGAGTTGGTCGTTGATCCAATGGTAGTCTCCGTGGTGCTCCTGGCCCAATCAATGGTCCAGGCCTGTGCGGGCGCGAGCTCTACCAGGACCTAGGTCGGCACGACGTCCGTCCGCGCGAAAGACTTCCGGCGCGCCGCCTTGCAGGCAGTCGTCACTATGGAAGATGAGCCTTTGCCACCAGGACCGAGGTAGTAGGCTACGCGGTCGCACACCGTGAAGATCACCGGAAGGACAGGTCCTTCTTCACGGCGATCGAACGCAACTGGCTCCCGGACTACCGATGGGGTGGGGACGCCACTACCTAGCCATGGTGGAGATGACAACCCTCCTTCACACAGTGTCTGGTTTGGACTCAACGGTTGCGCATGATGGACAGGAATGACGGTGTCGGGTCGGGGTCGTGGAATGACCGCAGAACCACCATTTCCATCTATCGCGCGAACTCTACGTCTGCCACGACAGCCCCGGTGAGAACACACGGCTTCTATACCTCCTATTCCAAGGAGATGGGATCGAGCTTCTCCTTAGTGGGAGCGATCGACGACAACGGCCTCGGAGATTCGGAGAACATGCTCAGTGCCGCCAAGAGACAAAGCTTCTCCGGGCCCAGAGGGGTCAAGAACCACTCTGAGCCGTCGGACCTGCCCATTGCACCCGCCAGAGCTGGAGGTGTGCGGGTATCGGGGAAAGGTGCGACGATGATGTAGTGTTGTAGGGTTTGAGCATGGCCATGCCAACTTAAAAGGCCAAGACAGGCGGACCGACTCTGCTTCAGTGCTGGCAGCGGCAGGAGCAAACTTTTTCGGTGGTCGCATTGTTGGGAATGTCGGGTGGCCGACCAGCCGGCATTAATGCATTTAGGAATATGTTACGTCGTCTCGTCTCATCGCGTCCACTCTGACCGGCATGAACGCAGTGTGGAGAGCGAAGCAGAAAGGGGGAAGTGTTGACGTGGGTCCGCGTTGTCGAAGGCCTACGCAGCAGAGGTCTGGACTTGCACGAACCTCCCCTCGTTTGTTGTCGATTTGTGGGATTTCACACATTCAAACCGATCCTGACAAATTTGGTCACTGTTGTTGAATGACGAATTTTTTCAGATTGTTTAGATATTTGGGTGTGATTTGGTGATCCGTGGTGGAGTTGCCCTAATAACACTAGGAATAAACTCCAAACAGAGGACAAAATCTATTGTGCTTTTACCTATTTCGCTCTCTGGACTGGAGGCTTGCAATTGGATGCTTGTACCTTGTCCCATATCAATAAGTTCTTGACAGCATGCGTGTGACGCAAAAGGTCAAACTCCCTTAATCAAGATGTTCCCACTGTTTCGCGTCAAAAAAAATATACTACAACAAGTGTAGGCAGAACAAGGCTAGATCATGAAAAATCTTCGTACAGTACGTTTTATCATCTAGAGTCACTAGAAGTATCTGTACAATCTCTTCTACTCCCTCCGGTCCTTTTTACTCTGCACATTGGATTTGCCGAAAGTCAAACTTTACTAAATTTGACCAAATTTATATTAGAAACTATTAACATCTATAATATCTAATAAATGTAATATAAAAATATATTCCAAGATGAATCTAATGATATTGGTGTTGTTATGTGAATGTCTATAATTTTTTATATAAACTTGGTCAAAGTTGGATGAGATTGTGAAAGTGCAACTATCCCTAGGTGGTTTTGGTAATTCATAACAACATATAGCTCATTGAGCTAATGCTATTCCAAGATGACTATTTCAGGAAAGCTCAATGATTGGCATGGCATGGATGTGAAAATGGAACCCTCAAAATGCTAAGGACAAAGGATTGGCTCAAGCTCAAAAGCTCAAGACTCTTCATTTTATATTTTAGTGATCCAAGATCACATTGAGTCTTTAGGAAAAGCCAATACTATCAAGGAGGGATGAGGTGTTGCTTAATGAGCCTCTTGCTTCATGTGCTTAGTGATATGCTCCAAAACCCTCAACTACTTTCCCATATCCACATATGACCTAAACCCTAAGCCAAACTCGGTCCTACCGATTCTTTCTATCCGGCGCCACCGAGTTTCACTTGTCATAAGCCACTGCCAAACCCTAGCAATTCGGTTCTACCGATAGGGATCTCGGTCTCACCGAGATGGGATTGCAAACTCTCTGTTTCCCTTTCATAACTTTTCGGTCTCACCGAAAGAGCGAATCGGTCCCATCGAGATTGCAATGTAAACTCTTTGTTTCCCTTTTGTAACGTTTCGGTCTCACCGAAAGAGCAAATCGGTCCCACCGAGTTTGCCTGACCAACTCTCTGGTTAGCTTATTACCAAACTCGGTCTCACCGAGTTTGTGTAATCGGTCTCACCGAGATTACGTTATGCCCAAACCCTAACCATATCGGTCCTACCGAGTTGCATGTCAGTCCCACCGAAAATCTCTAACGGTCACTAGGTTTACCTTTTCGGTCCGACCGAGTTTGTTGATTCGGTCCCACCGAGATTGGAAAACTGTGTGTAACTGTTGGATTTGTGTGGAGGCTATATATACCCCTCCACCTCCTCTTCATTCATGGAGAGAGCCATCAGAACACATACACAATTCCAACTCATATGTTCTGAGAGAGAACCACCTACTCATGTGTTGAGACCAAGATATTCCATTCCTACCATATGAATCTTGATCTCTAGCCTTCCCCAAGTTGCTTTCCACTCAAATTTTCTTTCCACAAAATCCAAATCCTATGAGAGAGAGAGTTGAGTGTTGGGGAGACTATCATTTGAAGCACAAGAGCAAGGAGTTCATCATCAACACACCATTTGTTACTTCTTGGAGAGTGGTGTCTCCTAGATTGGCTAGGTGTCACTTGGGAGCCTCCGACAAGATTGTGGAGTTGAACCAAGGAGTTTGTAAGGGCAAGGAGATCGCCTACTTCGTGAAGATCTACCGCTAGTGAGGCAAGTCCTTCGTGGGCGATGGCCATGGTGGGATAGACAAGGTTGCTACTTCGTGGACCCTTTGTGGGTGGTTGCTTCTTCGTGGACCCTTCGTGGGTGGAGCCCTGTGTGGACTCGCGCAACCGTTGCCCTCGGGTGGAGCCCTGTGTGGACTCGCGCAACCGTTACCCTTCGTGGGTTGAAGTCTCCATCAACGTGGATGTAGGATAGCACCACCTATCCGAACCACGGGAAAAACATCCGTGTCTCCAATTGCGTTTGAATTCTCCAAACCCTTCCCTTTACATTCTTGCAAGTTGCATGCTTTACTTTCCGCTGCTAATATACTCTTTGCGTGCTTGCTTGAATTGTGTGATGATTGCTTGACTTGTCCCAAAATAGCTAAAATCTGCCAAGAACTAAAATTGGGAAAAGGTTAAGTTTTTATTTGGTCAAGTAGTCTAATCACCCCCCTCTAGACATACTTTCGATCCTACAGATTGACTTCAGACAAATCTAATATGCAGAGTAAAAAATATCGGAGGGAGTACTTAAAACACAATGAAAAATGACTATGTTTTGTCCAGTTGTTCGAATAATAATATTACTAGTACATTAGACACGCAGAGAGAGCTGCGAGTGAGAAAGGGATGAGTACTGTTGAACGCAGTGACCACAGAGGGAGTAGTAATGAAAAACATTTATGATCTCTCTTTGGGGAAGTGAGCGAGTGAGGGGTGTGGATGGATGTGACTAGACCTGCCACCATCCCTATCTGCTCCTTTCCGAAGCGAGGAGGCATGTCGCCATCCCTCAAGGCAACCAAGCACAAGCAAGGCCGCCATGAATTCATGTAAGCGAGGAGGACAGGGAGGCTCACGCTTCACATGCAACAGGGTGAAGTGAAAGGTGGTGCCATGCTGCGATGGCGTGTTGCTGGGAGCATCTCTCGGCTCCCTTTCTCCTCTTTGCTGCAGCAGGACCACTTCAATGCTGAGTTTTCAAAGGACAACACTTTGTTTTCTTTATGGAAAACAAAAGGACCAAACTTTGTGAGTGGAAAGAATTCAGGAATACTCTTATAGGTAGGGTGGTGGTAGTAATGACTGGCAGCCAGCCTGCCAGTAGACATGGCCGCAAAAAGGGGTCTTTGATTTGTTCATTATTAATAGTATCTTTTGGATTGGAAAGGATTTTTTTGGATGATGTTATTTTCTTTATGATTGTATAAGGGCGTGTTTGGTAGCCCGCATATATAGGCCCGCGCGAAAAGAAAATGGATTGTTTTGCTTACCCGGGTTCACTCTTTGGCACGCATCACACAAACCTCAAAGCACTACACAGTCAAGCCCGCTGGAAACGCTGGAAACGGCAGTTTCTCCATAGCTAGACTGAGGTGAGGCACATCAAGCGCTAAGTCACACGAGAGGAGTATGGAGGGATGCGACCTAGTATACAGCCCGTACATGCTATTTCTCCTGCCTCCAGTAAGCTCCTCTCTAATCCACTTCTTCCTCATCCCATCCGATCTACACAACGATGCTTCGATTTAAGATAAGCTTTGCACGAAAATGATGCACATCGATGTTATGACTGCATTCAGGTGATCAATTCATAGTTTCATTAACGGCGGCGGTCTTGTGCGCGGTGGCGGTCGATTTGGCGGCCAGCTCCGCCTCCCTCTCCTTGCGCGCGGCAGCGGTCGATCTGGCGGCCAGCTCCATCCGGCAGCGGTGGCAGTCGAGATTGCGAAGGGCGACCTCGTGCTTCATCCGGAGGAAGTTGCACTAGGCACGGAGGATCTCCGCCTGGAATCTCCACTTCTCCTTCCCGGTGTCCTCCCGCTCATGTGGCTGCGCGGCGGCCCCCTAGGAGCAAGGCGACGACGCCAGCGCGGACTGCAGACCGCGTAAGCGGCACTTCATCTCGAATAGCGCACCAAGGTTGACTGCCTTGGGCGCCGGGTAGGGCTGCTGTGGTCAGGCCATCTCCATCCGGGCGAAGTCATGCTTGAGCTGCTTCGAGCGCCACCGCCCAACTCGCGCGCCAGCTCCGCCTTCTCTTCATGCGCGCACAGCTGCTGCTGCTGCGCCGACAACGGCACGAGTGGAGGCACCAGGAATTGTTGCTGCTGGTGGTGGAAATCCATGCTCGTCGTGTCGGGCGAAGGCATTAGGAACTCCTGTTGTTGCTTCACACTTTCTCTACGGCGAGAAGAGGAGGCAAAGCGCGAGCAAGAAACTAGAGGGCAACCTGCACAAACATTACTCCAACACCGTGTCCACTTTCCGGACTCCGCCGAGAAGAGGCCATCACGGTAACACACTCAGTTGATTCATTTTAATTAATTAAGGTTCAAGTTATCTACAACCGGACATTAACAAATTCCCATCTTCCCATAACCGCGGGCACGGCTTTCGAAAGTTCAAACCCTGCAGGGGAGTCCCAACTTAGCCCATGACAAGCTCTCACGGTCAACGAAGGAATAGACCTCCTCCCAAGACGTTCCGATCAGACTCGGTATCTCGGTAACTCAAGACACTTCGACAGGTTAAAACAAGACCAGCAACACCGCCCGAATGTGCCGACAAATCCCGATAGGAGCTGCACATATCTCTTTCTCAAGGCACACTCAGATGAGCGCTCCATACAACTAAAACCAAACCTCGAGTTTCCCCGAGGGGGCGCTGCACAGGACTCTAGTTTGGACCAACACTCAGAGGAGCACTGGCCCGGGGGGGTTTAAATAAGATGACTCGCGGGCTCCGGAAACCCGAGGGAAAAAGAGGCTAGGTGGCAAATGGTAAGACCAAGGTTGGGCATTGCTGGAAAAGCTTTAAACAAGGTGAACTATCAAGGGGTTCCCATTATAACCCAACCGCGTAAGGAACGCAAAATCCGGGAACATAACACCGATATGACAGAAACTACGGCGGTAAGAGTGGAACAAAACACTAGGCGAGAGGCCGAGCCTTCCACCCTTCACCAAGTATATAGATGCATTAAGATAACATGGCAATATAATGATATCCCAACAAGTAGATAAAAGATGTTCCAACAAGGAACGGCCTCCAATCTTCACCTGCAACTAGCAACGCTATAAGAGGGGCTGAGCAAAGCGGTAACATAGCCAATCAACGGTTTGCTAGGACAATGGTGGGTTAGAGGTTTGACATGGCAATTTGGGAGGCTGACAAGCAAAAGGTAGGCATCGTAGCATTGGCATAGCAAAAGAGCGAGCAAACTAGCATAGCAAAGATAGTAGTGATTTCGAGGGTATGATCATCTTGCCTGCAAAGCTGTCAGAGTTGACTGGATCCTCAAGAGAAAACTCAATGGGCTCCTCGGTAGCGAAATCGTCTCCCGGCTCTACCCAAACAAGACAAACAAGCAACAAGGACACAATCAACCACGTGCAAGGATCAAGCGATATGATGCAATGATGATATGCTATGCGGGATGCGATGCGGGATGCAAAATGCAAGATATGACAGGAATTGCATGAACCTGGCCTCAACATGGAATTCCAAGGGTGCCACTGGAAAGATGAGATGAAATCTCTTGAAAACGATATAAAGAACGCCGGAATCGGAGTTACGGTTTGGAAATGGCAAGCGTTTTAAGAATGACACCGGTCTGCGATTTACAGCAAGTAGGCATCTAAATGCAATGAGGTGAACATGCTACAGCACCCAAACATGACAACAAAATATATGGCAGGGATGCACACAAGATTCTTAACAAAAGTCTAGCACTGAGCTATGGCCAAATCATCCATTAGGAGGTTCAAACAAGCATGGCAAAAACGCAAATGCAAAACAGATTTCAGACTTAGTGAAATGAACACTTGTCTGAAATTTCAGATCACGAAGCCCTCTTCGGAGCAACAAAACAACATGATACATGACCTGATTAAGACAAGTAAGAACATGTCATGGAGCTACTCAACAAGCTTAACAAAAGACCCAAAGTGACCTGGGGCCAAAAGGGTTCACAAAATATACTAACGGGCACACGAACATAGCTAAAACACAATCAGTTTTCAGACTTAGAGAAAACTGAGACATGCTGAAATATAACTCACGAAGGCATGTAAACGAGCTCGATGCACTCACTACGGTGCAAGTCATGGCAAGGCAAGCATACATCCATTAAGAAGGCACAAAATTCTAGCTATACATGGCAAGAACAATGGCATAGCATGCACGGATCAACTACAATAACATCGGCAAAATCGCAAACAAGTTGACGATCTGCCCAGATTCACAACGAAGCAAAAGTAGAGCTCGATTGACTCAAGCTAGGGTGCTCCATAATTGCAAACAAATACATGGATGAATAGAGCATAACATTATTAACAAAACTCCTTTACTGATCATCCTCAAAAGAGGCACGGATCACTAGGAAACAAGCTGAACATATGGCATCATGAACTAAATAATCCCAGACTTAGTGAAAACTACTAAGTCCCTGAAAACTGATCTACCGGGTGTCTCACTTTGCAAGCTTGCACAAGTCACCACACACATCCTAAAAATACATGGGTTGCACCTCTGGAAAGAAGACAAAATCCTTAACAAAACATATGAAGGACTCACAGGCATATCATACACACAATAATCATGGCAAAAATGACAAAAGTCTAAGATGAACTAGTAGATCGGACAATTAACTCACGAAGCCTCCTTCTAACAGCATTTCGGGCATCAAGATGAGCTCAAATGAAAATGATGCAATGGAATGAAATGATGTACTCGTCGAGACTAACATTTTGATATACTATATGCCCAAATCGGAGCTACGGATGCGGAGATATAGCCGGTCAAAGTTAGCATAAAAAATTAGGGGGAGAGGGGAAAAAGTCAACCGTTAGGGTTTCGGATCTGGATCTGGATCTAGGCGGTTACTGTAGCGCACTATTCATCGGGGTTCGCCGAAGCCCTCCTCGTCGCCGGAGATGGAGGGGAGAGGCCGGGGCCCGCCGGATCCGGCGAGGGAAGACGCGGGCGGCGGCGGCGGTGGCGTTCCGCGGCGGCAGCGGCGAGGGACGCCGGCGGCGCGAGGCGGCGGAGAGGCGGCGCGGCTCGGGCAGCCGGAGAGGCGGCACGGTGCGGCGGTCGCCGGCCGGCGTCGAGTGGCGGGGAGCGCCAGCGACCGGACGCGGGGACGGAGGAGGGAGACGGCGCGGGCGCGCGGTGGGAGGCGATGGGCTCGCGGGGCCCGGATCGGGCCTCCCGGGTCGGTGGCGATGGTGAGGTGGCGCTGCCACGTGTCGAGGCGGGAGTGGCGGCGGCGAAGTGTCCGGCCGGGTCGGACAATGTCCGGCCGGCGCGAGGGAACGTTTAGGGTTTCGGGGAGAGGGGAGATCCGAAAACGAAGGGGGTGTATTTATAGGCATAAGGGGAGCTAGGAGAGTCCAAATGAGGTGCGGTTTTCGGCCACGCGATCGTAATCGAACGCTCTAGGACATGGAGCAGAGTTTGGTGGCTTTTGGGCCAAATTGGAGGAGTGTTGGGCTGCAACACACACGAGGCCTTTTCGGTCCCTCGGTTAACTTGACAGGCGGTCTACCGGTAGTAAACCAAGGCCGCTTGGCAAGTCTCGGTCCAATCCAGAAATGTTTAATCCCCACACACGAAAGAAAGCTAGAAGTGGCCACCGGAGGAGAACGAAGCGCCGGAATGCAAAACGGACAACGGGGAAAATGCTCGAATGCATGAGACGAACACGTATGCAAATGCAATGCACATGATGACATGATATGAGATGCATGAAAACGAAAACAACACACGGAGACAAAGACGCGAACCCGAGGAAATAAATATAACTTAACACCGGAAACGGCAAGAGTTGGAGTACAAATTGGGAAAGTTATATCCGGGGCGTTACAGTTGGTCCTTCGAGGTGGTTAGACAACCTGCGCCGAACGAATCTGCTGAGGTTATCGCGTGAGAAAGGTAAGCACCAACGGCCCCAGGAGGTGACATGAATGGGGCCGGCCCGCCAGACAGAGCTCAGCCACTGGATTTATCGACGCTGCAGGGATAGGCCCGAGCACAGACGTCGTGCTTAACTTACTCACGCGAAGGGTCCTGAAGAAAGACGGCCGGCGCGCGGCTCCCATGGTGGGCGACAATGAAGCAGGTGATAGTCATAGATAGATTAAGCATGAAAGGCAACCTGGCTCAGGTAAATGCAGGGAAGATGCATGCCACTGGGTCAGGCCCGAGCGGCTTGGGGATGATGCAGCCCGAGGGGCGCCCCCAACACGGTAAGCAAAAGACATAAAAAGGGATACATGCCATAGGGACGGACCCACACGGCCTGGGAATGATGCAGCCCTAGGGGCGCTCCCAGCTGAATGAACTTGGAAAATCTCACCTGGCTCTGTTGATGAAGGAGAGTTGGGGCAGCTGAAGGTATGCGGCGAAGGGGCTACTCCTCATGAGCCACCGGGGCCCTGAGCCTCGGGAGGCTCTGGGGGTCCAGGGGGTTCCTTGAGGACCGTCTTCATCTCCGTCAGCACAGCGTGGTGCCTGGCTTCCTGAGCCGCTAGGATGCTCCGTAGGTTGCGCTGATAGGCGGTCGCCACGCTCAGCAGGCCAAAAGGCATGCGAATGTAGCTGTGTGGTGGGCCCTAATAGCGTCCCATGCGCGAAGGCCAGAAAAGCTCCTGAGAGGCGGCCCGGTTGAGCCCTGGGACGTCGATGCAGAAACGCAGCCCGACATCCTCGCCTGGATGGGGAGCTGCGCCTGGTGAGCGGCGGCTGCCGTGCATGGCCCTTGCGTCTTGCAGCTCCTGAGTGGTCTTGGTGATGAACTCCAGAACGGTGGGCACTCCTCGCCTTGTGCTCTCCTGAGGGAAACGTGCCGTGAAGCATGCCTCCAAGTGGTGCCCAAGCGCCTCCCTCCTGATGTTGGCAAAGTATGAGGCCCTCCAGAAGAGAGCCCCCGAGCCCTGCCCAAGAGGGGCGCTGGGCGCGCTTTCCTATGTGATGGAGGGAGGCCCTGCGTGGTGCAATTGCTTCTTCTTCTTGGAGGTGGCCTGTAACACCCACAATGCGGCTATATCTCCCACGTGTCGGGGCACGATTAGAGGCATAGCCGCATGGTAGGCATGTCGCAAGAGGGGTAATCTTTACACATCCCATGCACTGAATAAGAAAAAGATAAGGAGTTGGCTTACAATCGCCACTTCACACAATACATAAATAGTCATACATCATCCAGAATACAATCAAGGTCCGACTACGGAACCAACATAAATAAAGACAACCCCAAATGCTAGATCCCCGATCGTCCCAACTGGGCTCCTCTACTGATCATCCGGGAAAGAAACATAGTAACAGCCCAAATCCTTGTCAAACTCCCACTTGAGTTCGGTAGCATCCCCTGCACTGGCATCATCGGCACCTGCATCGGTTTGGAAGTATCTGTGAGTCACGGGGACTCAGCAATCTCACACCCTCGCGATCAAGACTATTTAAGCTTAAAGGTAGGAAAGGGGTAGTGAGGTGGAGCTGCAGCAAGCACTAGCATATGGGGGCTAACTTACGCAAAAGAGAGCGAGAAGAGAAGCAAAGCACGGTCGAGAAGCTAGTAGTGATCAAGAAGTGATCCGGAAGCTACTTACGTTCAAACATAACACAAGACCGTGTTCTCTTCCCGGACTCTGCCGAAAAGAGACCATCATGGCTACACACACGGTTGATTCATTTTAATTAAGTTAAGTTTCAAGTTCTCTACAACCGGGCATTAACAAATTCCCATCTGCCCATAACCGCGGGCACAGCTTTCGAAAGTTCAAAACCCTGCAGGGGTGTCCCAACTTAGCCCATCACAAGCTCTCATGGTCAACGAAGGATATTCCTTCTCCCGGGAAGACCCGATCAGTCTCAGAGTCCCGGTTACAAGACATTTCGATAATGGTAAAACAACACCAGCAAGACCGCCCGAATGTGCCAACAAATCCCGATAGGAGCTGCACATATCTTGTTCTCAGGGCACACCGGATGGGCAAGACGTCGGGTTGGCATAGACCCTGGTTGCCCAGGGGGCGCCGGACATCGCCCAGTTTGGACCAACACTTAGAGAAGCACCGGCCCGGGGGGTTAAATAAAGATGACCCTCGGGCTCGCGAAAACCCAAGGGAAGGATATAGGTTGTTAGGCAAATGTAAAACCAAGGTTGGGCCTTGCTGGAGGAGTTTTATTCAAAGCAAACTGTCAAGGGGTTCCTATAACACCCCACCGCGTAAGGAACGCAAAATCAAGGAACATAACACCGGTATGATGGAAACTAGGGCGGCAAGAGTGGAAGAAAACACCAGGCATAAGGCCGAGCCTTCCACCCTTTACCAAGTATATAGATGCATTAATTAAATAAGAGATATTGTGATATCCCAACATATCCATGTTCCAACATGGAACAAACTTCATCTTCACCTGCAACTAGCAATGCTATAAGAGGGGCTGAGCAAAGCGGTAACATAGCCAAACAACGGTTTGCTAGGAAAGGAGGGTTAGAGGCTTGACATGGCAATATGGGAGGCATGATATAGCAAGTGGTAGGTAGCGCGACATAGCAATGGAGCGAACAACTAGCAAGCAAAGATAGAAGTGATTTCGAGGGTATGGTCATCTTGCCTGCAAAGTTCTCAGAGTTGATGAAAGCATGATCTTCGTTAGCGTACTCAACAGGCTCCTCGATCACGTACTCGTCTCCCGGCTCTACCCAAGGCGAGAACACAAGCAAAGGACCAACAATCAATCACGGTGCAATGCGCAAGCAACATGATGCAAAGCATGGCATGATATGCGAGATGTGATATGCAATGCAAATGCGTGCTCCGGAAGGAAATGGATGAACAAGGCATCAACTTGGCAAACCAAGTGTGCCGCTGGAAAGATGAGTTGATTTCGGTCGAAATCGATATAAAGGTCACCGGAATCGGATGCACGGTTTGCAAATGGAAAGCAAAACAAGAATGGCACAATTATGTGATTAACAGCACGATGCCATCTAGAATGCAACAAGAAACTAAGCTACTGCACTCCAACATAGCAACAAAGCACATGGCAGTGATCTACTCAAGATGCTTGACGAAACATGAACACTGAGCTATGGCTAAAACACACAAGAGCAGGTTAAACAAGCATGGGAAAAGTGCAAAATATATTAGCTTCACAGACTTAGTGAAAATACTAACATGCCAGGAATAACATCAGGTAGCCATGTTTAGAGCAAGCAAACAACATGCTACAGAAACATATCATAGAAAAACAAGGCATGGCATGAATCTACTAAATGCATAGAACAAAAGCCACTTACTGATCATGAGCCAAAAAGGCACAGAAGATATGATGGAACCCATGTAAACATAGCAAGTTTCGTTAACAGTTTCAGACTTAGCAGAAAACTGAGCATGTCATAAACAGAATTACGAAGGCACCTTTGCGAGCTCGAGTCACTCACCACAAGGCATTACATGACAATATAAGCATAGAATCATGAAGAAGACATGTTCATGAAGCTAACCATGGAAAGAGGAAGTCCATAACATGCATGGATCAACAGCAACAACCATGACAAAATTGATTAACATGTAAACAATCTGTCAGGAACATTTTGTAGCAAAAGTAGAGCAAGATTAAAACATGCTAGGGTACTCCATAATTGCAAACAGGGACATTGATGGATAGAGCACAACCATATGTCCAAAACATCCTTACTGAAGCAAGTCAAAACAAGCATGGATCTCACTGTAGCATCATGTTTACATGGCATAAAAATAACAGCAGAACAAGGACTTGGCAAAATCCTAAGTCCCTGAAATCAGCAATATCACGAAGGCTAGTATGCATGCTTGTGCTAGTCACCACATTGATCACAAAAATACATGGCAAGCACCCCTGTAAAGATAGCATGGCATAGATCAAAACACATGTAGAGCACATGCCATATGATGCACACATCAAATATGACAAAAATGCCAAATCCTCATACTCTGCTAAGTAACAGCACCTAACAATTTATAGCACTCTTGCATCAGCGATTTGGGCATCAAGATGGACTCAAACAAGCATGCCACAATGGAATGAAATGAAGAGGATATCCCAATGAACATTTTGATATATTACATGCATGAAACCGAGCATCACACAAGAGGTTACAGCAGGTCAAAATGGGCACCAGAATGCAAAGGATTAAGGACTTAGCCAAAATTTTACCCTGCGAAAAAGTCAACGGGCCGGATCGGGTCGCGGAGGCGCAGCAGATCGGGCCGGGTCGAGGCAAAGGAGGACCCGGGCGGCGGCAGCGTCATCTCCGGCGAGGTCGTCGCCGGTGGGGGCGACGGATCCGGCCGGGCTCGGGCTCCCGCGCCGGATCTGACAATGGGCGGCGGCGGAACTCCTCCGGGGGGCGGAACGCAGGGAGAAGGCGGCGCGGGGGTGGCGCGATAGGGAAGGCGGCCGGCGAGCGGCGTGCGCGGCGAGCTCGCCGGCGGGAGGCGGCGCGGCTAGGTGCTCGGGGGAGGCGGCGCTGGAGACCGGGCGACGGGGAGAGGCGCGCGGAGGGCGCGGGCCGCGGGGGCCAGCGACGGGCCCGGAGGTCCGGCGGGCGCGGGGCGGAGGAGAGGCCACGTGGCGAGCTTGGATTGGGCGGGGCGGTGGCTGGTCGTGTCCGGCATCCGGCGGACATGTCCGGCGCGGCACGCAGGGGAAGATTTAGGGTTTGGACCGCGAATTTGGACGGGGTGCACATATTTATAGGTAGGAGGAGGTAGGAGTGTCCAAATGGAGTGTAGTTTTCGCCCACGCGATCGTGATCCGATGGAGGAGGACATGGGAGAGGTTTGGATGGGATATTGGGCCGTTTTGGAGGGGTGTTGGGCTGCAACACACAAGAGGCCTTTGCGGTTACCCGGTTAACCGTTGGAGAATCAAACGGACTCCAATGGCACGAAATTTGACAGGTGGTCTACCGGTGGTGTACCAAGGCCACTTGGAAAATCTTAGTCCATTCTGAGAACGTCTAACACCCTCTCACAAAAAGAGACAAAAGGGGTACGCCGGAGGACGTAGGAGTGTCGGATTGTAAAACGGACAACGGGGAAAATTCTCGGATGCATGAGGTGAATACGTATGCAAATGCGATGCACATGATGACATGATATGACATGCATGTAACGCCCCGAGACCGTTGCGCCAGGTGTCCTCCAGTTATTCGCTGTTGTTTCCTTGTCATTGCTTGCGTGTCATGCATTGCATATCATGTCATCATGTGCATTTCATTTGCATACATGTTCGTCTCATGCATCCGAGCATTTTCCCCGTTGTCCGTTTTACAATCTGGCGCTCCTATGTCACCCGGTGCCCCTTTCTACCTCTTTTCGTGTGTGGGTGTCAGATGTTTTCGGGTTGGACCGAGACTTTTCATGCGGCCCTGGTTTACTACCGGTAGACTGCCTGTCAAGTTTCGTGACATTTGGACTTCGTTTGATACTCCAACGGTTAACCGAGGGACCGAAAAGGCCTCATGTGTGTTGCATCCCAACACCCCTCCAATTCGGCCCAAAACCCACCTAAACCCCCTCCATCATCTCGGTCGTTTGATCACGATCGCATGGCCGAAAACCGCACCTCATTTGGACAGTCCTAGCTCCCTCTACCTATAAAAATGTGGCTTCCCCGAAATTTTCGCGCAGTCTAACCCTAACCTTCGTCCTCCTTGCGCCGCCGGACACGTCCGCCTGACGGCCGGACATGTCCACCCCGTCTGGACACGTTGCCGGACCAATGGCACGCTACCACGTCGCCCCCGCCGCCGCTCCCCTCCACTCACAGCACGCCACGTCACCAGCGCCAGCGCCGCACCTCCCCTCTCTCTCCTCCCGCGCCGCCGGGCCCGCGGAGCCCACGGCCGGCCCGCCCGAGCCGCTCCAGGCCCGAGCTGCCCCACGCCCGCATGCCGGCGATGCGCCCCGCCGCCGCCGCCAGATGCTGCGGCGCCGCCGCCGCCGACCTTCGCCGGCACCGCGCCGCCCGAGGCCGCCGGTCGCCGCCGCCGCCGACCTTCGCCGGCACCACGCCGCCCGAGGCCGCCGACGCCGCAGAACGCCGCGCGCCACCGCGCCGGCGTCACCTCCTCGCCGCCCCGGCTTCCTCTCCTCATCGGCCCCGAGCTCCGGCATCTTTCCCGTCCCTGGTGAACAGTGTTTCCGGCGAGCATCCTCGAAATCCATGTCGGCCCGATCTGGATCTAGATCTGGATCGTGTGGGTTGACTTCCTCGCCCGAAACCCTAGTTATTTTGCATTTTCCCGCATGTCATAATTTCCTCATTGTAGCTCTGATTTGTGCGTGTAGCATATCAAAATGTTCGTCTCGACGAGTACATCATTTCATCTCATTTCATCATTTTCATTTGAGCTCATCTTGATGCCCGAAATGTCATTGGAAGAGGGCTATGTGATAAATTTGTCAGATCTGTTTCATCAAATAGCTTTTTGTCATTTTTGTCATGATTAACGTGTGCATGCTATGACCCTGAGCTCTACATATGTTTTGTTATATGCCATGCCATCTTTACAGAGGTGCTTCCCATGTATTTTTGTGATATTTGTGGTGACTATCACAAGCTTGCAAAGTAGCGTAAACGGTAATGCTGATTTCAGGGACTTAGAATTTCACAAAGTCCTTGTCTTGTTTTTGTCGTTATGCCATATGTTCATGTTGTTTCCTAGTGATCCGTGCCTCTTTTGAGGATGATCAGTAAGGATTATTTGTTAACATTGTGGTGCTCTATCCATCCATGTCTTTGTTTGAATTTATGGAGCACCCTAGCTTGAGTCAATCGAGCTCTACTTTTGCTATAAAGCGAATCCTGGCAGATTGTTGACATGTTTAGCGATTTTGCCGAGGATGTTGCTATTGATCCGTGCATGCTATTTTGTTGTTCTTGCCATGTCTAGCTTATATGCCATGTATTCTTGACGGGTGTATGCTTAGTTTGTCATGCCATGCTCTGTAGTGAGTGTATTGAGCTCGTAAACATGCCTACTCGTTAACTGTTTTGCATGCTCCAGTTTTTCACGAAGTCTGAATCTGTTCATGTTTTTGCCATGTTCACATGCTTGCAATTGTATTTTCTGATCCCTTTTGGCTCAAGGTCACTAAGGGACTTTTGTTAAGTGCTTTGAGTAGCTTCATGCTATGCCTTGCCTTGCCATGTTAAGTTCCCGGAGCATGTAGTTTTCATGCTCTAAAATGTGCTTCCTGATGATAAATTCCAGACTTGTGTTAATTTCACAAGTCTGAAACCTGTTATCATTTGCACTTTTGCCATGCTTGTTTGAACCTGTTAATGGATGAACTAGCCGTAGCTTAGTTTTCATCTTTTGTCAAGCATCATGAGTGGATCCCTGCCATGTATTGTGTTGTCATGTTTGAGTGCTGTAGCATAATTATCGTGGTACATTTAGTTGGCTACTTGCTGTTTATCGCAGACCGGTGCCATATTTGTTTTGCTTGCCATTTCCAAACCGTGCATCCGATTTCGGTGATCTTTATATCGATTTCAACCGAAATCGCCTCACCTTTCCAGTGGCACTCTTAAATTTCCAAGTTGAGGCCAGGTTCTATCATTCCTTTGCAAATCATGCATATGCATCGCATATCGCATCCCGCATATCATACCATGTTCATGTGTGGTTTGTTTACTATGTTGTGTGCTTCTTTCCGGTGTTGCTTCTTCGGGTTGGTTCCGATAACATCGCGTTTGTGAGGACCTGTTTGACTATGTCCGTTTGTCTTCTTCATGGACTCGTTCTTCTTCCTTGTGGGATTTCAGGCAAGATGACCATACCCTCGAAATCACTTCTATCTTTGCTTGCTAGTTGCTCGCTCTTTTGCCATGCCTATGCTGCGATACCTACCACTTGCTTATCATGCCTCCCATATTGTTAAGCCAAGCCTCTAACCCACCTTGTCCTAGCAAACCATTGTTTGGCTATGTTACCGCTTTGCGCAACCCCTCTTATAGCGTTGTTAGTTGCAGGTCAAGATGAAGTTTGTTCCTTGTTGGAACATGGAGATGGTGTTCCTTGTTGGAACATGTTTACTTGTTGGGATATCACAATATCTCTTATTTAATAAATGCATCAATATACTTGGTAAAGGGTGGAAGGCTCGGCCTTATACCTGGTGTTTTGTTCCACTCTTGCTGCCCTAGTTTCCGTCATATCGGTGTTATGTTCCCGGATTTTGCGTTCCTCACGCGGTTGGGTTATAATGGGAACCCCTTGACAGTTCGCCTTGAATAAAACTCCTCCAGCAAGGCCCAACCTTGGTTTTACCATTTGCACTAACAACCTATAACCTTCCCTTGGGTTTTCGCGAGCCCGAGGGTCATCTTTATTTTAAACCCCCCCCCCCTGGGGCCAGTGCTCCTCTGAGTGTTGGTCCGAAACGGGCAGCCTACGGGGCCACCTCGGGGCAACTCGAGGGTTGGTTTTACTTGTAGCTTGACCTATCCGGTGTGCCCCGAGAACGAGATATGTGCAGCTCCTATCGGGATTTGTCGGCGCATCGGGCGGCTTTGCTGGTCTTGTTTTACCATTGTCGAAATGTCTTGTAATCGGGAATACGAGTCTGATCGGGTCTTCCCGCTAGAAGGAATATCCTTCGTTGACCGTGAGAGCTTGTGATGGGCTAAGTTGGGACACCCCTGCAGGGTTTTGAACTTTCGAAAGCCGTGCCCGTGGTTATGGGCAGATGGGAATTTGTTAATGTCCGGTTGTAGAAAACATGAAGTTGACCTTAATTAAAATACATCAACCGCGTGTGTAACCGTGATGGTCTCTTTCCGGCGGAGTCCGGGAAGTGAACACGGTGTTGGAGTTATGCTTGACGTAGGTTGTTCTAGGATCACTTCTTGATCATAGTTTCTCGATCGTGCTTTTGCCTTCTCTTCTCGCTCTCTTTTGCGAATAGGTTAGCCACCATATATGCTAGTCGCTTGCTGCAGCTCCACCTCATACCTTTACCTTACCCTTGAGCTTAAATAGTATTGATCGCGAGGGTGCGAGATTGCTGAGTCCCCGTGACTCATAGATACTTCCAAAACCAGCTTGCAGGTGCCGTTGAACCGTGCAGATGACACAACCAAGCTCGGGAGGAGCTCGATGAAGATCTTGCCCTTTGTGTTGTTTCGTTCTAGTTGATCAGTAGTGGAGCCCAGTTGGGGTCGATCGGGGATCTGTGTAGCTTTTGGGGTAGTCTTCTTTCATTTTGGCTCCGTAGTCGGGCCTTGATTGTATTTGGATGATGTAATGCTTTATTCATGTAATTGTGTGAAGTGGCGAGTGTAAGCCAACTATGTATCTCTGTCCCTTATGTATTACATGGGTTGTGTGAAGATTACCTCACTTGCGACATTGCTTTCAATGCGGTTATGCCTCTAAGTCGTGCTTCAACACATGGGAGATATAGCCGCATCAAGGGTGTTACAATGCATGACATGAATAAAATGGAAAATGAAGACAAACCCAACCACGAAGGGAATCTCATAACTTAAAGCCGAAAATGGCAGAGTCGAAGTTACAAATATGGCAAGTTAAATCCGGGGTGTTACATGGCCTCAGGAGGGCGCTCACCCTGGCTGTCGGGGTCGTCGATTGCTACAGCTTGGAAGGCATGCTCGAGGGAGCACACCGCGTCTCTTTCCTCGCATGGGACTATGATGATTCCGCCGCTTCCCAGCATCTAGAGGACATTGTAGCCATGATGGGTCACTGCCATGAACTTGGCTAGGGCTGGATACCCGAGGATGGCGTTGTATGGCAGGCGGATGTAGGCGACGTCGACGTTGATGAGTTCGGTGTGGTAGTTGTTGCGTTCTCCGAAGGTAACGGGGAGGCGGACCTGCCCGATCGGGGTAGTACAGTCGTCGGTCACTCCTGAGAAAGGTTTGGTAGGCTGAAGCTGGTCATATGGCACTTGGAGGTTGTCGAACGTGTCGACAGACAGGACATTGAGCCATGCGCCGCCGTCGATGAGGGTCTTGGTAACTTGCACGTTGCTGATGACCGGTGAACAAAGCATTGGGAGGATGCCTGCAGTAGCTGCGCACTTGAGCTGATCTGCCAAACTGAACATGGTGGGGCATTTGGACCATCTGAGCGGGTGTGTGGCCTCGATCTTGGGGAGGACTGCATTCACTTCGCGAGCAAACTATTTGAAGATACGCTGCGAGGCTGGGGCTTGAGCTCCGCCCAAGATGCAGGCGACAGCGCACGGCTCCTGGAAGCCCCCAGCCCCCTCGTCTTGATGGTGGTCGTCATTCCTTCTGTGTGGTGGCGGTAGTGGAGGAAGGCCAGTGTTGCCTTGAGGATGATCCTCATGAGGCTGGTCCCTCCAGGCGCCCTCACGAGGCTGATCCTGCTAGCGGTCCTCACGAGGCCGACCATGCCACTCCTGGTGTGGGCCACGGTCGTCCCAGCGTCCGCCACCACGTCCTCCTCCTCGGCCATAGCCCCGGTCTCCGCGCTCGGGGCATCGAACGAAGCGTCCTTCTCGAATGGCTCTGAGCTCTTGACAGTTGCTGGTGTTGTGGGTATGCAGGTTATGGAAGGCGCGGAATGGTCGGCTGCTCTTCGATGACTCGGGCTGGTCTCTGCCGCGCTTGGTGTCCGGTTCCTCCGCGAGCACGACTGCTCCCTTGCGCTTCATGTCCTTGGCCTTGGCTTTCTTCTCCTCCGGGTCTGCAACTGGGAGCTCAAGGAGAGAGAGGCACCCCTCCTCAGCTCTTGCACACTTTGTCGCGATGTTGAACAGCTACAAGGTCGTGCACAGCTCCTCATGGATGACAAGATCCTCCTTCATCTTGACGTCGCGGATGCCGTCGGAGAACGCTGAGATGATGGCCCCATCGGTCACCTTGGGGATCTTGATTCACGCGCTATTGAAGCGCTGGATGTACTTCTGCAGGGTCTCTCCTGGTTGTTCCTTGATGCGGTGCAGATCACCCGCGACCGGGGGCGGTCATGAGTGCCCTGAAAGTTGGCGATGAAGTGGTTGCGCATCTCATCCCAGGAGGAAATTGAGCCTGGAGGCAGGTTCAGGAGCTAGGAGCGGGCGCCATCCTTGAGGGCCATGGGAAACCAGTTTGCCATGACCTTCTCGTCGCCATTGGCCGCCTCGATGCTCAGCTCATAGAGATGCAGGAACTCCGCGGGGTCAGGGGTTCCGCCATAGCAAGGAGGCAGATCTGGCTTGAACTTGCCTAGCCAGGCGACGCTACGCAGCTCAGGGGTGAAGGCGCGGCAGCCGGCCGTGGTCATCGGGGCCCGCCTTGGAGGTGGAACTTGGTCTTCGCGCCCGCGCCCGCTACGGCAAGCGGCGTGGGGCCTTGCCGCAGCAAACGATCCTAGCGCAGCGGTGCGGGAAGTGGCCGAGCGTTCTCTTGCGGTCGAGGGACTTCTTGACAGATTCTTTCTTCATGCGCGGGCGCCGGACGTGGTGGGTCGCACCGTGAAGCCGCGCGCCTTGGCGCTAGGGCGCCGTCTTGGTGCAGAGGTGGTGGAGGTGCTTCGTGAGCCGCGTCGCCCGTGGCTGGAGGAGGGCGAGGCAGAGAGAGTAACGGCCTAGGGGAGCCCCCTGTGGCGTGGACAAGCTCGGCGATGCGGTCAAGCCAGTCCTCGTAGAGGTCGTCGACTGGGTGGTAGAGCAGGAGCTCGTGCGCCATAGAAGCGAGGCCCGTGCGTCCGCGGGAACGCGATGAGCGTGAGACGACGAACCAGCGGGTGTCAACGATGGAGTTGCGGTGCGGCCGTCCTGTCGCACCAAGGGGTGCAGCGAGGATGCTTGCTGCTCGTTCCCTACCGGGCCAGTGGCGGCGTTGGCGGAAGGCAACGGAGAGCGACAGGGTGGCCCGCCGACAGGGGCCGTCTGAGCAACGCGGGTGGCGAGGGCAGCCCGGCGCTCGGCGCGGGCACGGCGTGCATCTGCCATGGAGACGATGAAGCGACGTGACGCGGAGCGACGGAAGGGAAGCTTCGGCACCCTCTACCTGGCGTGCCAAATGTCGGATCACGGGTCCCGGCAAAACCCTTAAGGTTCGAACACTAGGGTGCACGCGAAGATTTCCCCTCTACCGATCCACGTCCTAGCTCGGCTAAGATCTTACGAACTAACTCGACGAACTCGCAACACAAAGGACACAAGATTTATACTGGTTCGAGCCACCGTTGTGGTGTAATACCCTACTTAAGTGTGGTGGTGGTGGATTGCCTCTTGGGCTGAGGATGAATAGTACAGGGGGGAGAACAGCCTTCTGAGGTTGAGGTGTTCTTGTGCTTGGCGAACTTGTGGTTGTTCTGGTCTCTCTTGATCTGCCCTCCTAGCTATGGTGGTGGCTAGTCCTATTTATAGAGGCCCTGGTCCTCTCCCCCAAATATTGAGCGGGAAGGGATCCAACAATGGCCAATTTGAAAGGGGAAAGCTAGTACGGCTTATCCTGACAAAAGTGGTCTTCACCTGCCAAAGGCTCTAGTGGTGACGCCATCTTGGGCTCCACAGTGACCTCCGTCTTGCCGTCCTTCTGGTCTTGCTCTTGTTGCACTGATATGAAAACCTTTGCTTGACGCCTCAGTACACCGCGCATGCACCTGCTTCCTTAGCACCAAAGAGGAAACAAGGACACTGTGCGTGCTGGCGCCCGTCTGGTCTCGATCGTCATGGCTCACGTCACTAGAACCTCACGGGTTTTCCTGGCCTTGAACTCTCCGCCCCTCGCGAGCCAGCCTGGTGAGGCCGCTCCTGAGGAGGTCTTGTGTCCTCCGCCTGATGAGGCTTTGCCCCTCGTGAGGGTCTTGAGTGCCTTGTTGATGAAGATGGGTCGTACAGGCCTGCTAGCAAAGCCACGTTGTCGGCCGCGGGCAGGCAAGTCTGGGGACCCCCATTCCCAGAACGCCGACAGCCGCGTGGCCCAAGGCGATGGCGATGAGAGAGCGCGCGGGGCGCGGCTCGGTGTTGCGAGGCGAGGGGCGGTGGGAAGCAGCGCAGGCAGAGCAGAGGCGAGGCCGCACGTGAGCGTGGGCGTGCGCGGGAGAGGCACGGTCGGCCATGGCGACCGCAGGGCAGAGGGAGCGATGGCCGGAGCAGGCAAACACGGACGGCGAGCGCGGGAGGCAGAGCGCGGCTAGCAGGGGTCGGGTGCGGCCGCGGGGTAGGGGGATAGGAGGCCGGAGGCCTCAACAAGCAGCTGCAGCGGCAGCGTCGGGGCAATGGGGGACGCGGCAAGCAGCAGCAGAGTAGTGGCCTGTAGGCACGGGCAGTAGCAACGCATCAGCGCGGGTGGCAGTGGTGAGCAAGTGCGAGCAGGTAGCGGGCGGCTGTGGTTCATGCACAGGGCGCAGCGGGCGCGAGGCCAGCGCCGGGTGCACGCGAACAGGGGACGATGCGGGAGCTCGGGCACTGGGCGGTTCGGCGGTCTATGGTAGGAGGAAGAAGAAGGGGGTGAGGGGCTCACTACGCAGCGGTAGGGATAGTCAGCGTGCTCGTGGAGGTGTTGGGGAGGCGCCGGTGCTACGGGGGGCGACGACGAGGCAGCGGCGAGGTGGCGGGGCGCCTGCGAGGCGACGGGCTACGATGTCGGGGTGGTTCGTTCCCCCGATCCAATCGGGGGGCAGAGGAGGGGAGAGGTGGATCGAGGGAGTGGGTGGGGGAGGGGGGCTGTCTGCGCTAGGTCAGGGGGGAGTGGGGAATAAGGGGGGCGGGTGGGCCGGCCAGGGAGAGCCTGGTAGCCCTGTTGGGCCGCACGGCCCAGGGGAGGGGGTCTTCCTTCGTTCTTTTTATTTTTGCTTTATTTTCACTTTTTCTTTTTATTTATTTTCTGTTTTGGCTAATTGTTTGGGCACCAAATGAATGTTGTAAAATATGAGAGTTGGCCCACAAATCACAGCACAATATAACCTACCACCAAAAACTAGTTTGGGGTAAATATCATTTCATATTTATTTTGTATTAATAAAAAGGTTATTAAACAATGTTTTCAGCCACTACTTGAGGTTGTTTGAGTCACTTATCAAATTTCAATAATGTTGTTTACAATTTTATCATAGCCTCTGATTTATCTACTATTTATTGAAGATTTTAGTTTTAATATTTGAAAACTTTTATTATTTGCTTGATTTTGAATCCGTTTCGAACTAACGGGAGATTAGCAACAATAACTGAGGTCACGTGTTATCGTTAACGTGGGATTACTGTAGCTTAATTGTCCGGGCATCACAACGAGTTCCAACTGCTGTGACAGTTGTACGTCTGGTTACAGCGGCTAGGTATTTAAACCTGAGGACACACAGTCCTCACCGTATTCTCCTTGAACTAAGGTCACACAGACCTCGTCCAATCACTCGTGGTAAGTCTTCAGGTGACTTCCAACCTTGGTCACCCGGCGATCCACAATTTCCTCTTAGATGCTCTAGACCATGATGCCTAACCGTCTGGAGGATGCACAGTCCTCAAAGGTAACAAGTGTCGGTTCCACATAAGAACAATCTCTTCAGTGATGCTCAATCACTTTGGTTTGTAGGTGTTTGGTTTGGGGTTTTGGGTTTTTCCTTACTTGATGATTTTTGCTCAAAGTCCTCGGAGGATGGGATGCTCTCAATGACAAATGTCAGTTTCTCGCGGAGCAGCCAACCAGCTAGTGGTTGTAGGGGGCGGCTATTTATAGCCTAGGGAGTAGCCCGACATGATAAGACATAAATGCCCTTCAATGATATGACCGTTAGGTGGGTAGATATATTGGGACAGCTAGCGCATAGCACAACAACGGTCGGAAATTTGACTATCAAATTCCTCAGGGCTATCATGTTCCTCACTTGTAGGTAATCCGCACTGGCGAATTCCTAACTCCTCAGTCAGAACAAATTCCTCAGAGACCAGAAGAACTTCGTCTCCGTCACTGAAGAATTGACTGAACTATATGAGATTTCCAATGGCTTCACTCAAAGGGATTGGTAGGTGTAGGATTTTGAGATGAGCATCACTTGGAAACTTTTCCTTAGTTTTACCTCGACCCCCTTTAATAGTATGGTGTTTCCTATTACTCAAGAAAGAGAAAGTGAAACTACAAAAACAAAAGTCTTCACGCTTCATGTTCCTCGTATAAATAACAAGTCTTCACGGTCACACCAATTTCTTCACTTTCAAAGTCTTCAGTTGAAGACATTCATTTTTAGGGGTCAACTTTCTCTGTAAATATCAAACTCCTCATAGACTTATAGACCTGTGTACACTCACAAATGCATTAGTCCCTTAACCTATAAGTCTTCAATACACCAAAATCACTAAGGGGCACTAGATGCACTTACAATCTCCCCCTTTTTGGTGATTGATGACAATATAGGTTAAGTTTTCAACGGGGATAAACATATGAAGTGTAAATACTGATATTGAGGAATTTGATTGTAAGATATAGAAGAACTCCCCCTGAAGATGTGCATGGTGAGGAATTTGCTTTTGAAGCAATGCACACTTGAAGAGTAGAATCATGGTGATCTCCCCCTATATCTTGTAATTCATACACGCATTTAACATATGATATGAAGAATTTGAAATGCATGATGAAATATGGTGACTGATGTGATTCAGCATGTGTGGATTAACATATGAGGAAATAGCATGCAGGAGAACATAGCAAAAGTATCAGACCACCATCTGGTTTAAGTTTACAACTCGATCCAATAAAACTTCAGAAGAACAAGAGTTGTAACTTAGAAAAACGCCCATATAAAGAGACACGCTCGAAGACTAAATCAAATTTCTCCCCTTTTGTAATCGAATGACCAAAAGGGACAAAAGTGAGGACTAACGCCCCTAAAGAATATCATCACTGAGTCGATGAAGGAGCACCTGCATTGTTGGGGTCAGTTGTTGAGATAGGGCCCGCCGCAGTGTCGTCCAAATCTTCATGCTCATCAGTCTCACGCAATGAAGAATATGAACTGGCTACCAAGGAAGGAACTTTGGTCTTCTTGAATTTCTTCACTGGTGGTTGAGACCATTCAAAGTCCTACTTGAAACCCATTTGCTTCAGGTCTTCTTCACCATAGACATGAGACAGAATAGCCCAGGTACGATTGAATACTTCATGGAGGTAGAAGTGGTTTTTCTTCACTGCATTGTGTGTAGCAGTCATGTTCTGAAGAATAGAGCCAAACTAACGCTTAACCCATTTGTGGTTGTGATCGACCTTCTAGTGAAGACTGAGGAGAAGCTCACGATCAGTCATCACCCTTGGAGTTGTGCCTTGAGGATTTTTCTTTGAGGCATTGGCGGCAGAGTCATGAGTAGCAGAGTCATCATTGGTGGAATAAGATGCAGCTTTGCGGAACTGACCATCCAATGGACGAATGCCTTCATCAATAATAGCAGTATCCTTTCCCTTTTCATCAGCTGAGGAAAATGTCCGCTTGAGGACTTCTATTGGGGGCAAGTAACTGAAGTGATTCTGCAAATCAGCCTTGTAATTGATTGAAGACCTTGATCTGAGGAATCTCATAATCCAGGGAGTGTAAGGCTTCAATTCAAAAGGAGACAATGCAACATTGGCCAGAGTCCTCATGTAGAAATCATGGTAGTTGACAGGGATGCCATGAATGATGTTGAATAGCAGATTCTTCATGATACCAACGACCTCTTCTTCATTAGAGTCGTGGCCCTTGATAGGACTCAGAGTCTTGGACAAGATGCGATATACAGTCCGTGGTACATACAGCAATTCCTTCATGAGGAATTTGGTCCTTAAGGCTTGATCGGGCTTCAACGGCTTCATCAACACTTGCATATAATGGTCAGTAAGTTCGGGTTCATGATATATACAACGTGCACCTTCAAGGGGAGAACTGACGGGTAGGGCATGAATCAATTCAGAGGCCGGTGCTTTGAAGTGAGTATTCTCTGTCATCCAGTCCAATACCCAAGAGTTCACATCTTCAGCATTTCCTGTGATGTGCAGCGTTGCATAGAACTGAAGAATTAGTTCTTCATTCCAATCACATATATCAGTGCAGAAGTTGAGCAGTCCAGCATCGTGAAGAACACTGAGGACTGGTGCGAAGCAAGGTAGTGATTCCATGTCCACATGAGGAATATTTGCATGGTCAAAAACTTTGTACTTATCGAAAAGTAGTGAAGAATAGAAGTTTGCTTGGCTGGTAGTCCAGAAACGCTTCCTTCTAAGACGAGCAGAGTCATATGGGTTGTAATCTGTGAAGAATATGTGCTCATGGAAGAAGTCAGCATCCTTGAATTTTTGCTTCTTGGAGAAGGGATTCTTCGGCTTGAGATGAGGAGTGTCAGTCAAGGTCATCATAGCCTCAGGAATCGCGTTCTTAGGAACCACATGCTGAGGAATTATAGTTTTAGTTTCAGTTGCAGCTTGGTTCTTATTTTCTTCAGCTGCCTGCCTTCTCAGGCTTCCATTTTTCTTCGCCTATGAAGGCAGTCAGCATGTGACTTTGGCCATAAGTCAGCTTGAAGTCTGGCATAGGGGTGTTGGGGTCCTTGTGCCAGAGATCAATGTATTCAAGGATCAACTTTGGATCCAGTAGGAGAGGAACTTCACTTCCTTTGGCTCTAGTGGCCCTCTACTGTCTATCTCTGATGATTTCTTCAAGTTCTTCATCATTAGCTTCATCATCACTGGACGGCACATGAAAGACGACTTGCTTCTTGTGAGGACATGGTCTAGTGCCTCGTCCCGCAGTGGCCTTTGTCTTCAGCAGAGTGGGGCCTGTTGAGGAATTCGAAGGAGCTGAAGAACTTCCAGAGACTCCTGAGGCAATGGATTTTCCTGTGGTCCTTTGGCACAAGGCGAGATGCACAGGTGATGAGGACTTTGCCGGAGGAGCTGAGGGTTTTGGAACTTGAGGAACTCGGGCAGCTTGAGGAATTTGCCATGAGGGCTTAGCAGAAGAGCTTGGCCGTCAGGGCATTGAAGAAGAAGTGCCTAGCTTATGTGCGGGCTTATTAGGCATGACCTTCTTAGGCTTGCTAGCAGAGGCCTCAACAGTGGCTGCAGCAGAGTCTTCATTGAATTTCCTCACTGCTTCTTTAGCCATTTTGGCTAGTTTTGCTTGGCGCTTGGCCCACTCATCAGGATAGTCCTCACCGCGCTTGAGGCTGGTGGGATCAGCTTCTTGGCCAGGTGCCAGTGGATGTCTTGGGCAAGGAGGGTGAAGAGCGAATTTCTTCATGTACTTTGGAGTTACATACCTGTACTCCCTCCATTCGCGTGCCCATCTCCTCTCTATCCTTTGTATGCGCACCTTGCGCTGATTTTTATCTACCTTTCCATGTGTGGCCTCATTAGGAGTGCAATAATCCTTGTAAATGTCATCAGGGATCTCAAAAGTTGTGTTGACTTCCAGCTTCTTTCCTCCCTTCTGAGGTTTCTTTCCATCAGCCATTTTCTTCAGCTAAAGATTTTGAACAGTTGAATTCTCTGAAGAGGTATGCAGTTTTTCTTTGAGGAACACTGCAAATGATTTAAGTTGATGAGAACCTAGTGATTCGATAGCAGACATGTGTACCTGTGAGCAGAGTATAGGTGCGAAGAATTTGGAGAGGTCATATGTGTTCTCAGAAGTTTTTGAAAAAAGAACAAGTTTGAGGAATTTGACCAGATGTGTCTTGAGGAATTTCAATAAGTGTTCTTTGACTTAGGTTCCAGAGTTGTGTAGATTGAAAATCCACACAATTGAGGAATCTTGAAGAAAAAAACATGGCTTAGGAAACAGATCAAGAACAGATGTTTATGTGGGGTGTTTAGAGTGTGAAGATTGAAGAATAAACACCTTTTGAAGATTTTGACGAAATCAGTGGAATCAATAAAGGGCAGTAAAAGTACCTTTTAATTACCCTTGACGAAGAACACGACAAACTAGGAATGTAGATTGGAAGTTCATCAGTGCAGATCTTCCACGCCCTAACTTGGCAGAGGAAGACGGCTACAGCGGCGGTGGAGTGAAGAAATCCGCGGCCGGCGTGAGTACGACGGCGACGAGGTCGAGACATCGAAGCTCTTCCTCACCGGTGACGATGAAGTAGCGGCGGCGCTAGGTTTTGAGAGCTCGAGCAAGGGAGTGAGGTCGAGCGGAGTAAAAACGGACCGAGGAAGGGAAGCGGTATTTATAGCCACGGTGAAAAACTGCTCGTCCGAGGAAAATGGACAAATGTGCCCCTGACCTTTCTCATCCGTGCGACATGTGTCACCCACGTACTGTGAGGTGGAGATCGTGTGAGATCGTGGGTGAATGGATAAGTATTATTGTGGAATGTGGAACGGTTTGTGCGGCAAAAGCCAAAAATCCAGATATGAAATTTTTCAATGTTCCGTTCGCAAATTCTTCAGCTGACAAGGACACAGTGAAGATTTTGAACGGGTTTCAAATAGAACGCACATGAAGAATTTGTGAACAGACTGGGTTGAGTTTAACATAGAGGGGGAAGGGTCCGATCACATTCACTTAGCAGAAGAAGCAACTTGAAGAAATAGCAGTAAGTGAATGTTGTAGAGGACATAAACTCATATATGTATATAGCCAATGAAGAAAAACGACGGAAACAGTGAAGACTTGCAAACTTGAAGAATTTGAACAACTGAGGAATTTCAAAAAGAAGATAAACTCAAATTGAAGATTTTGAACTTTCGTTGCTGGCATGACCCACCGTATAAGAATGGTGATTTCAGACGCTGCGTACAATTGTCGTAGGGCTCTGAGAATCAAATTCTTTGTTAATTTCTTCACACTTAGAGGGTTAGTCTTCATTGATTGAAGAAAAACGTTACTTCGTGTGTTGCACATCTAAGTCATCAATTTTGCATAAGTGTTAGGATGTGTGTCCTTTTCAAAGGACATTCAAAGATTCTAAGATATTTAGCTCACACCGCAACTTGCTAAATATCTTTTCATCCAAGGGCTTTGTGAAGATATCGGCTAGCTGTTCTTCAGTCTTCACGTGCTCGATGGAGATGTCGCCCTTCAACACATGATCATGAAGAAAATGATGACGGATCTGAATGTGCTTTGTCTTCGAGTACTGAACTGGGTTATGAGCAATTGTAAGTGCATCTAGTGCCCCTTAGTGATTTTGGTGTATTGAAGACTTATAGGTTAAGGGACTAATGCGTTTGTGAGTGTACACAAGTCTATAAGTCAATGAGGAGTTTGATATTTACAGAGAAAGTCGACCCCTAAAAATGAAGTTCTTTGACTGAAGACTTTGAATTTCTGAAGACTTTGAAAGTGAAGAAATTGGTGTGGCCTTGAAGACTTGGTATTCATTCGAGGAACATGAAGCGTGAAGACTTTTGTTTTCGTAGTTTAATTATCTCTTTCTTGAGTCATAGGAAACACCGTACTGTTAAAGGGGGTCGAGGAAATACTAAGGAAAAATTCCCATGTGATGCTCAACTCAAAATCCTACACCTACCAATTCCTTCGAGTGAAGCCATTGGAAATCTCATACAGTTCAGTCAATTTCTTCAGTGACCGAGATGAAGTTCTTCTGGTCTCTAAGGAATTTGTCCTGACTGAAGAGTTAGGAATTCGCCAGTGCGGATTGCCTACACAGTGAGGAACATGATAGACCTGAGGATTTTCCTACTCAAAATTCCGACCGTTGTTGTGCTATGCGCCAGCTGTCCCAAAATATCTATCCACCTAACGGTCATATCATTGAAGGGCATTTATGTCTTATCATGTCGGGCTGCTCCCTAGGCTATAACTAGCCGCCCCCTACAACCACTAGTTGGTTGGCTACTCCGAGAGAAACTGACACTTGTCATTTGAGAGCAACCCATCCTCTTAGGACTTTGAGCGAAAATCATAAAGTGAGGAAAAATCCAAAACCCAAACACCTACAAACTCCAAGTGATTGAGCATCACTGAAGAGATTGATCCTGCATGGATCCGACGCTTGTTACCTTTGAAGACTGTGCTTCTTCCAGACAGTTAGGCGTCATGGTCTAGAGCATCCAAGAGGAATTGTGGACCACCGAGTGACCAAGTTTGTGAAGGTTTGGAAGTCACCTGAAGACTTACCACGAGTGATTGGATGAGGTCTGTGTGACCTTAGTTCAAGGAGAATACGGTGAGGATTGGGTGTCCTGAGCTGCGTGTTCAAGACTGGGTGTCCGAGACTGTGTGTCCTCGAGTTTAAATACTCAGCCGCTCCAACCAGACGTACAACTGAGATAGCAGTTGGAACTGGTCTACCAAATCATTGTCTTCACCAAGCTTACTGGTTCCATTTCCTCAACTCTTTCATTTCCTCATAATTGAGTTGTGTACTTGTTCATATCTGTGTTTGAAGACTTTGACTGAAGACTTTCTCAATTTCCTCAGTTCAATTTCTTCAGTCTGTTTGTCTTCATCATGTGTTATCCTGTGCTTACGCTTCCCGTACTCTGTGCCTGTCTTCATTTCATCATGATGACTATGCTTGTATTCTGTTATGTTTACTTTTGAGTACTTATTCCGCTGCTAGTAGTTCTTCGCTAAGGAATTTCCTCACCGGCAAATTCCTCACTGAAGAATTTCATAAAAATCGCCTATTCACCCCCCCCCTCTAGTCGATATAACGCACTTTCAATTGGTATCGGAGCAAGGTACTCCCTTGTTCTGTGTGATTTTGGTTTAACCGCCTGGAGTTTTAGTTATGTCGACCGCAGGTATGATCAAGGTCTCTGATGGGTGTCCTACCTTCGATGGGACGGACTACCCCTACTGGAAGAATAAGATGCGAATGCATCTTGAAGCAATTGATAACGATCTCTGGTTTGTTGTGGAAAATGGTGTTCCCTCAGTCACACCTTCTCTGAATGCTGCTGATGTGAAGAGATTCAAGCAACTCAACTCTCAAGCGAAGAATATCATATGTGGCCATCTAAGGAAAGGACAGTATGGCAGGGTGAGTGCTTTGGAGACAGCGAAGCTTATCTGGGACAGGTTGTCCAAAGTGAATGAAGGAGTCTCAACTCAGTGTCACTCTCGAGTTGATGTTCTTCGCAATCTCTTCAACCGCTTCAAAAGACTCGACAATGAAAATGTTCAACAAACCTTCGATCGCCTCACTAACATCTCAAATGAGCTTCAAGCACTTGGTGCCACTGACATCACCGACCATGAGGTGGTGAAGAAATTGCTGAGATCGCTTGATTCCTCATTTGACACTCTGGCATTGATGATACAAGAACGTGTTGATTACAAGTCACTTGATCCTGCTGATATTCTCGAAAGGCTAAATACTCATGAGTTCCAACTTGCTGAAAAGAGAGATCTCTATGGTTCAAGCTATGGCAGAACACGTGCACTGAAGGCCAAGGCAGTATCTGAGTCCGAAGATGAAGACTCTGGTAGCAGCCTTGGTGATCCTGAAGAACTAAGCCATGATCTGGCTCTGCTTGTGAAGAAGTTCCAAAAATTCTCAAGACGTGGTCGCCTTGGAAGACCCTCAAGGAGCAGTGATTCCTCATCCAGTGACTACAAGAGGAGGCTCTGCCACAAATGCAAGAAGCCTGGACATTACATTCAAGATTTTCCTCAATGGGAAAAGGAATCAAAGAAGAAGAAATACAAGGATTATAGTTCTGATGATGCGAAGAAAAAGAAGAAATCAACAAAATCCTCATCATCAAAATCCTCAAGGCCTTCATATCACAAGAAGAGCAGCTCCAAGAAGGCCAGGGCATTCATTGGCAAGGAAATGGACTCTGAGGCTGAATCTAAAGAAAATGAGGAAGAGGAGTCATCTGAGGAGTCCGAATCCGAAGTGGCGAGCCTAGCTCTCGCTACTGCATTCGTCGGCAAGTCTATCTTCAACACTGAAGAAAATGACCTCACCAACAAAGCTGATGAAGGGGATGAAGACTACGCTCCCACCTATTGCTTCATGGCAAAGGGTGCCAAGGTACTCAAATATACCTCATCTGAATCAAGTGAGAATGAATCTGATGAAAACCTTAAGCCCAGCTATCCTAAACTTGCTAAGATTGTTGTAAAACAACAAAGGGCTTTAGAAAAGGTTCAAAACATGCTAGACAAAAGTGATGATATGTTGGGTGAAGAAATGGATCGCATTAAAGCCTTGACTGAAAATCTTCAGAGATTTCAGACTAGGTTTGACAATCTTCAAAGTCATCATAACACTCTCTTATCCGATCATGAGAAGCTTTCTTATGAATTTCTTCAAAGAAAGCAAGATCTTGAAAAGCTAGGAGTGAGTTATGAAGATCTTCAGAAGGAGCGCGATTCATTACTTGCTCAACAAATCAGCGCATCTCAGGAAGAATTTGTTCCTCCTTGTTTGAAATGCATTGAACGTGAATCTGCTAATTCTTCACCTAAATGTTCAAATGCTGATAATGTTTCAAACTCTTCACATACCTCTGCTATCACTAATTCCTCATCTAAGGACATTGCTAGTATCACTGATGATGTAGGGCTGAAGGAATTGTACATGACAGGCATGTACAAAAGCCTCAAAGGGCATCAGACTCTTTGTGATGTGCTTAAAAAGCAGATCCTCAACGGGAACCCTAGGAAAGAGGGTATTGCCTTTGAGAGGAAACTCAACGCTGATGGTACATATTGGAAGCCTGAGCAGTACCCCAAAACTACATGGGTTGCTGCAAAGGGACCTCCAGTTGATCCATCTAACCTATCTGGATATGCATGTGAATCTCCTCATTCTGATGATGAGTCATTTGACTCCAACTACAAACTGTTCAAAAATCAGAATGGTGAAGTATTTGCTAGATATGTTGGCACTAACTACAGGAACGGTTCCCCTATGAAGAAAATCTGGTTTCCCAAAAGATGCCTTGAAAATCTTCAGGTGAATGTCATCATGACGTCACCTGTGAAGAATAGGAACCCCAGATCAAATTCTTCATATGGACCAAATTCTTCATATGGATCAAAGTCCTCATATGAACATCATCGTGCTAACCCGTCTGTTTCGCAGGGAAGATCTAAGGATTATGGATATGTGCATTATTCTTCAAATCATTATGTCCATAAGTCCTCGAAGAATTTCTCTGCTTACTCTTATGCTTATTCTAACCCCTCTTATGTGAAACGAAATGGACTGGCTTCTATGCCATCCTTCTCGTATGGAGCTCGCAGAATGATGAACTCTTTGTCACCCCTTCAGATGTGGGTGGTGAAGAAAAAGAATTAATCTCTTCTGCAAGGTCAGGTCTCCAGATGTACGTAATCGTCTGAAGAATTTTCTGGAGACCTTAGTATGCCTGATAGGACGCAGGCTAATCATGAAGAAATGAACTCTCATTTCTCACGTCCTCACACTGCTTTATCTGTTCTGTTGTTTGATGAAATTGATCTGATGAATTGATGTCATATTCTTCACTGATGAAGTATATGAGTTTGTAAGCTGCACTAATTCATCTGCAGGATGATCAACCCAAAGCCACTGAGTGGGTCCTCGATAGTGGATGTACAAATCACATGACTGGTGACAAGAATCTATTGATGGATGCTCCATTATCTCCGTCGCATCTGAAGCATATCATCTTTGCTGACAAAGGCAAAAGCCAGGTATTGGGTCTAGGTAAGGTTGCGATCACAAAGGATCGACACATGGACAAAGTCATGCTTGTTGAGTCCTTAGGATACAACCTTATGTCTGTCTCAATGCTTTGTGATCTTGATATGGTTGTTGTCTTTGGCAAGTACCGTTCTGTTGTGGTTATGGAAGCTGACAATTCCAAAGTCTTCGAAGGCTTTAGGAGAGGAGACCTGTATATTATTGATTTCTCTACAGGACCACAACCAGCCGTGTGTCTACTTGCAAAAGCTTCAGAAGGCTGGCTCTGGCATCGACGACTTGGTCATGCAGGCATGAGGAATTTGCACACGCTTGCGAAGAAGAAGCATGTCATTGGCATCGAGAATGTCAAATTCCTCAAGGATCACTTATGCGGAGCCTGTGAAGCTAGAAAGATGACCAAGACCAAGCATCCAGCGAAGACTATCATGACCACTACTCGACCATTTGAATTGCTTCATATGGATCTCTTCGGTCCTAATCATTATTCTGCTATTTCAAATAAAGCATCTCAATATGGCTTTGTTATTGTTGATGACTACTCTCGTTATACATGGGTACACCTTGTTACTTACGAACATGAAGTGCAGGAGGTCTTCAAACGATTTTCCTCGAGGGCTTCAACCAACTTTGGTGTGAAGATCAAGCACATCAGAAGTGACAATGGCACTGAGTTCAAGAATTCTGGTCTCGATGACTATCTTGATGAACTTGGTATTACTCATGAGTTATCTGCTCCCTACACTCCTCAGCAGAATGGCGTCGTGGAGCGCAAGAATAGGACTGTTGCTGAGATGGCTCGCACTATGTTGATGAATACAAAACGCCTCGTCGTTTCTAGACTGAGGCAATTGATACTGCGTGCCATATCATCAACAGAGTATATCTTCACAAATTCTTCAAGAAGATTGCCTATGAACTCCTCACTGATAAGAAACCCAATGTAAGTTATTTCAAAGTCTTCAGTGCTAAATGTTGGATTAGAGATCCTCATCACAACTCAAAATTTGCACCGAAAGCACATGAAGGTTTTATGCTTGGTTACGGTAAGGACTCGCACACCTACAGAGTCTTCAACAACGTTCTTCACAAGGTTGTTGAAACTGTAGATGTGCGGTTCGATGAAACTAATGGCTCGCAAAGAGAGCACCTACCTACTGTGATAGATGAACCAGCACCTAAGGAAACTATCAAGTTCAAGGCTACTAAGGATGTCATTCCTACTGAAGAATCTGCTGAAGAATTCATTCCAGAACATGAAGAATGTCGAGCTAATGCACCTGAAGAAAATGGTGCTGAAGAAAATGCGGATGAAATTCTTCAACGACAACCAGCTCATCCTCGCATTGCAAAAGAAGTGCAAGTTGAAAAGATCATCAATGACATCAAAGCGCTAGGTCCTCTCACACGCTCAAAAGCTTCACATTTATCTAACTTTTGTGGGCACTATGCTTTTGTCCCTATTACAGAGCCCACTAAGGTAGATGAAGCATTTCTGGAGCCTGAGTGGATTCAGGCCATGCAAGAAGAATTACATCAGTTCGAGCTCAACTCTGTCTGGGAACTAGTCAAACGTCCAGATCCTCGCAAGCACAATATCATCAGCACAAAGTGGATCTACCGCAACAAGAAAGATGAAAATGGCCTTGTGGTGAGGAATAAGGCACGACTTGTAGCTCAAGGATGCACACAGGTTGAAGGAATTGATTTCGATGAAACTTTTGCACCTGTTGCTAAACTTGAGGCTATTCGCATATTACTTGCTTATGCTAACCATCATGATATCACTTTATACCAAATGGATGTAAAAAGTGCATTCCTCAATGGTAAGCTTGAGGAAGAAGTATATGTTGCTCAACCCCCAGGTTTTGCAGATCCAAAGAATCCTGACAAAGTCTTCAGACTCAACAAGGCCCTCTATGGCCTCAAGCAGGCCCCACGGGCATGGTATGATACTTTGAAGGAATTCCTCATGGCGAAAGGCTTCAAACCCGGTTCACTCGACCCTACTCTTTTCCCTAAATCTTATGATGGTGAATTGTTTGTCTGCCAAATATATGTTGATGATATTATCTTTGGCTGTACTGACCAACGTTATAGTGATGAATTTGCCTATATGATGAGTGAAGAATATCAAATGTCTATGATGGGAGAGCTGAAATTCTTCTTAGGACTTCAAATTCGTCAATAACGCAATGGCATATTCATATCTCAGGAGACATACCTCAAGGATGTATTGAGGAAATTCGGCATGCAAGATTGCAAAGGCGTCAAAATTCCTATGCCCACAAATGGCCATCTGTGCACTGATGAAAATGGTATTGACTTCGATCATAAGGTATACCGCTCCATGATTGGATCTTTATTGTACTTATGTGCATCTAGGCCAGATATAATGCTTAGTGTTTGCATGTGTGCCCGATTTCAAGCTACACCGAAGGAATCACACCATAAGGCTGTGAAGCATATTCTTCGATATCTAGCTCACACACCAACACTTGGATTATGGTACCCCAAGGGCTCGGCTTTTGATCTCATTGGATATTCTGACTCTGACTATGCTGGTGATCGTGTGGACCGCAAGTCAACATCTGGTACATGTCATTTCCTCGAACGATCTTTGGTCTGTTGGTCCTCGAAGAAACAGAACTGCATATCACTATCTACTGTTGAAGCTGAGTATATTGCCGCCGGTTCTTGCTGTGCCCAATTGCTATGGATGAAGCAAACTCTCAAGGACTGCGGCGTCAACATGAAGAATGTGCCTCTCTACTGTGACAATGAGAGTGCCATCAAGATTGCTCACAACCCGGTTCAGCACTCAAAGACAAAGCACATTCAGATTCGTCATCATTTTCTTCGTGATCATGTGTTGACGGGCGACATTTCTATTGAGCATGTGAAGACTGAAGAACAGCTAGCCGATATCTTCACAAAGCCCTTGGATGAGAAGATATTTAGCAAGTTGCGGTGTGAGCTAAATATTCTAAAATCTTCGAATGTTCTTTGAAAAGGACACTCATCCTAACACTTATGCAAAATTGATGATTTAGATGTGCAACACATGAAGAAACGTTTTTCTTCAATTCAATGAAGAACAACACTCTTAGTGTGAAGAAATTAACGAAGAATTTGATTCTCAGAACCCTACGATAATTGTACGCGGTGTCTGAAATCATCATTCTTATACGGTGGGTCACCCCACCACCAAAAGTTGAAATTCCTCAATTATGCATATTCTTCAACTTTGCATTGTCTTCACTGATTCCGTCATTTTTCTTCATTGACTATATATATATATAAGTTTATGTCCTCTACAGCATTCACTTATTGCTAATTCTTCAAGTTGGTTTTTCTGCTAAGTGAATGTGATCGGACCCTTCCTCCTCTATGCTATACTCAACCCAATCTATTCACAAATTCTTCATGTGCGTTCTATTTGAAACTCGTTCAAAAACTTCACTGTGTCCTTGTCAGCTGAAGAAATTGCGAATAGAACTTTAAAACCTATCTTATCTAAATTTTCGGCTTTGCCGCTCAAACTGTTCTGCATCCCACGTTACACTTATCCACTCACCCACAATCTAGCACGATCTCCACCTCTCACTATGTGGGTGACACATGTCATGCCAATGAGAAGGGTCAGGGACACGTTCGTCCAATTTCTTCGGGCGAGCAGTTTTTCACCGTGGCTATAAATACCCCTCCTTCCCTTCCTCACTTCTTTTACTCCGCTCGACCTCTCTCTCCAGCTCGAGCTTCTCAAACCCTAGCGCCACCGCTACTTCATCGTCGCCGGTGAGGAAGAGCTTCACTGCCTCGACCTCATCGCCGACGTACTCGCGCCGACCGCGGAAATCTTCACTCCGCCGCCGTCGTAGCCGTCTTCCTCCGCCGAGTTAGGGCGTGGAAGATCTACACAGACGAACTTCACCTCTCCACTTCACTGTTCGTCGTGTTCTTCATCCAGGGTAATTAAAAGTTACTTTTACTGCCCTCGTTGATTCGAATGATTATCTACAAAATCTTCAAAAGTGTTTTTCTTCATATCTTCACACACTGAACACCTCACAAGTCATCATTTTTCTTCAAGATTCCTCAATTTTGTGGATCTTCGATCTATACAACTCTGGAACCTAAGACAAAGAACGCTTAGTGAAAATCTTCAAGACTCATCTGGTCAAATTCCTCAAACTTGTTTTTTTTAAACCTTCTGAGAACACATATGACCTCTCCAAATTCCTTGCAACTATACTATGTTCACAGGTACTCATGTCAGCTGCTGAATCACTAGGTTCTCACCAACTTAACTCATTTGCAACGTTCCTCGAAGAAAAGTTGCATACTTCTTCAAAGAATTCGATTGTTCATATTCCTCAACTAAAGAAAATGGTTGATGGGAAAAGGACACAGAAAGGAGGAAAGAAGCCTGAGGTCATGACTGCCTTTGAGATCCCTGAGGAGATATACAACGATTACTGCACTCCTGATGAGGCCAAGTTTGGAAAAGAGGACAAAAATCAGCGCTAGGTGCGCATACAGAGGATAGAAAGGAGATGGGCAAGAGAATGGAGGGAGTACAGGTATGTAACTCCAAAGTACATGAAGAAATTCGCACTCAATCCTCCATGCCCAAGAGCTGCATTGGCACCTGGCCAAATAGCAGATCCCACCAGCCTCAAGCGCGGTGAGGACTATCCTGATGAATGGGCCAAGCGCCAAGCCAAGTTGGCTAAGCAAGCCAGAGAAGCAGTGAGGAAATTCAATGAAGACTCTGCTGCTGCTGCTGCTGCTGCTGCCTCTGTTGAGGCCTCTGCTGTCAAGTCAAAGAAGGCTATGCCAAAGAATCCTGCGTGCAAGCCAAGTGCTTCACCAACAATGCCCTCATGGGCAGAGTCCTCAAAGCCCTCACGGCAAATTCCTCATACTGCTCCTGCTCCTCCAAAGTCATCAGCTCCTCCGCCAAAGTCCTCAGCTGTTCCAACAAAGTCCTCAGCACCTGTGCATCTAGCCTCGTGCCAAAGGACTGCATGCATGTCCATTGCCTCAGGAGCTTCAGCTAGTTCCTCAGCTGCACCAACTTCCTCAACGGGACCCTCTCTACTGAAGACTAAGGCCACTGCTGGACGAGGTCCTCGCCCTATTCCTCAAAAGAATCAAGTCGCCTTCCAAGTGCCGTCTGATGAAGACGAAGTTGATGATGATGAACTTGCAGAAATCATCAGGGATAGGCAAGTCAGGGCCGCTAGAGCCAAGGGAACAGATGTGACACTGCTTTTGGATCCCAAGTTGATCCTCGAATACATTGATGTTTGGCACAAGGAACCCAACACTCCCATGCCTGATTTCAAGCTGACTCCTGGTCAAAGTCACATGCTGACTCACTTCATACAAGAAGAGAAGTGGAAATTTGAACAGGGGAGAAGAGTGAAGAAAACGCAGTACAAGAAAGAGCACTTTCTAAAGCAAAACATTCTGAAGCTTTCACCTGAAGAACTTGTTGCTCTCCAATCAGAAATCAAGAAACTGAGTGATGAATTTGATCGCTATTATGCTGACTGGCTTGGAGCCAAAGTCAGATTTGTAAAGATAACAGAACAGTTCACCTCCAATGTTGCAGCCCCAACACAACAAGAAATTCCTCAGGCTAAAGCATCTGCTCAGCCTACTGAAGAAAATGCCAGCACCGCTGATGACAATCAGGCTGCTGAAGAAAACGTGAGTTCCAGGGCTGATGACTGCATTCCAGCCGCTGAAGAAATTGCCAGGGCACCCACTAGTGGTGCGCCTGAAGAAAATGAAGAAAATCAACCAGATTCCTCTGCTCCTCCTGCACCTACACCAACTCCAATCCTTCCATCTGCATCAGATGTGAAGAAGACCAAGGCGGCGGAGCGCGCAGCAGTGAAGAAAAGGAAAGCATCGGCTGCTTCAGATTTTTCAGCTCCAAAGAAGATCAAGCCTATGACAAGTTCATTTGCTAATCCCATTGATGTTGTTCCCATCTCAACCACGCCATCAAAGGATCTTGTTCCTTTTGGTGAAGAATATGAGATCCCTAGCGGATCTGATGAAGAAAATCATGCTGCTACTTCGTCAGAGCAGATTGATGAAGAAATTGAAGTGGATACGATCCCTTCAACACCTGTCATCTCCTTGTCCATGCCTCAGTTCACAGCTGAAGAGGCTGGCGTTGAAGAAATGGAAGATGAAGATGTGGACGTTGGCTGCTCCACACCCATAGTTAGTGATGAATTCTGGGAAAGTCAGCATCCAAACTCTCCAATGTTCACACCATTGCAGCAAATACCTCAGTCCCCCGCACAAACTGTTCAAATGGGCTCTGAAGAAACTCACCCCACTTCATCTGTACATGAGGAAATTCCAGCCACTAGTGCTAAAGAAACTGCTGCTGAACATCTGAAGACGCAGACTGCCACTGAAGAGGAACCAGAAATTCCTCAGCCTGAAGAACCTGAGATTGCGATTCCTGAGGTCGTGATGCAACTCACTGACACTCCTCTGCCCAAGCCAAAGGATCCATTCTCACGCAAGAAAAAGTTCAAGGCTGATGATTTCTTCGGCGAGCATGTATTCTTCGAAGACTACAACTCTTATAACTCTGCTCGCATTAGGAAGAGGCGTTTCTGGACTGCTAGTCAAGCCAATTTCTATTCCTCAGTGCTGTTCAACAAGGAGAAAATCTTCTACCATGAGCATATTCCTCACGTGGATATGGAATCTCTGTCGTGCTTCGCACCAGTCCTCAGTGTTCTTCACGATGCTGGACCGCTAAACTTTTGCTCTGACATCTGCGATTGGAATGAAGAACTGATTCTTCAATTCTATGCAACGCTGCACATCACCGGAGATGCTGAAGATGTGAATTCATGGGTGCTAGACTGGATGTCTGAAAACACTCACTACACTACACCAGCCTCTGAATTGCTTCGTGCTCTACCACTCAGTCCTCCCCTTGAAGAAGCTCGCTACATCTACAGTGAACCTGAGCTCACACATCATTACATACAGGTGCTGATGAAACCTTTGAAGCCAGGTCAAGCACCCAGAACCAAATTCCTCGTGAAGGAATTGCTGTATGTGCCCAAAACTGTCTATCGTATTCTTACGAGGACAATCAGTCCTATCAAAGGCCACGACTCATCTGATGAGGAAATTGTTGGCATCATGAAGAATCTGGTATTCAACATCGTTCATGGCATTCCTGTCAATTATCACGATTTCTTCATGAGGACTATGGCAAATGTTGCACTGTCTCCGTTTGAGCTGAAGCCTTATGCTCCTTGGATTATGAGATTCCTCAGGACAAGGTCTTCACTCAACTACAAAGCTGATTTCCAGAATCACCTCAGCTATGTAACGCCCCGAGACCGATGTACCAGGTGTCCTCCAGTTATTCGTTGTTGTTGCCTTGTCATTGCTTGCGTGTCATGCATTTCATATCATGTCATCATGTGCATTTCATTTGCATACATGTTCGTCTCATGCATCCGAGCATTTTTCCCGTTGTCCGTTTTGCAATCTGGCGCTCCTATGTCACCCGGTGTCCCTTTCTACCTCTTTTTCGTTTGCAGTTGTTAAACATTTCCGGATTGGACCGAGACTTGCCATGCGGCCTTAGTTTACTACCGGTAGACCGCCTGTCAAGTTTCGTACCATTTGGACTTCGTTTGATGCTCCAACGGTTAACCGAGGGACCGAAAAGGCCTCATGTGTGTTGCAGCCCAACACCCCCCATTTTGGCCCAAAACCCACCAAAACCCTCTCCATCATCTAGAGCGTTCGATCACGATTGCGTGGCCGAAAACCGCACCTCATTTGGACTCTCCTAGCTCTCTCTACCTATAAATAGGTGGCCTCCCCCGAAAATTTCGCGGTACAAACCCTAGTCTCCCCCTTCCTCGCGTCGCCGGACACGTCCACCGTGTGTCGGACATATCCGCCACCGTCCGTCGTCCAATCCGGCACCGCCACGTCACCCCGCCGCCGTCTCCACCGCGCTCCACTGCGCCGGCCCTCCTGGCCCAGATCGAGGCCCACCCGAGCCCATCGGGGCCCGGACGAGCCCGCGCGCGCCGCCAACCGCACCGGACCTTGCCGGTCGTCCCCGTCGTTGTCTCGTGCCATCTCACCGGACCTCGTCGTTAGCGCCGCCGCCTCGCGCTCCACCGCGCGCCGCTCGCCGCCAGGTCGCCGGCCCCGTCGCACCCTCTCCTTCCCCCTCTGCCTGCCTCACCTCTCTCTCCCTCTCCCACAGGGGTCCCTGCCATGGTCGTCCCGCCCTCGCCGTTGCCAGATCCCGCCTCCATGGATGTCGTCGTCATCCACCGCGGCCAGATCCGGGATCCACGTGCTCGGATCTGCCCATTTCTGGCACCTCCCGCACGTCCCCAGCCTTCGCAGTCTCGCCGGAGTTCCCATGCGTCGTCGCGTCTCTGCCATGGACGCCGTTCTTCTGTTCGGGCGGAAGGAAGAGGACGAGCACCCTCTCGGGCCCCGCTCGTTCTCTCGTGGGCCGCAGCTCCTTCCGGCCAGCAGCGCCGGCCTGCCAGGGCTGCCCGTCCTTCCCCGTCCTGGGCCGAGCCCATTGGGTGAGCGCCCGCTATATCCCGCGCGTGCGCGTTTTAACTATTCGACGCTCACTGAAATTTTACTAAGTCCCTGAGATTTCCAGATTCAAATGTCCATGTTCATCATGTCATAACTTTGCATCTGTAGCTCCGTTTTGGGCATATAGCATATCAAAATGTTCATCTCAGAGAGTACATCATTTCAACTCATTGCATCATTTTCATTTGAGTTCATCTTGATGCCCGAAATGCTGTTGGAAGAATGCTATTTGAGATAATTGTCAGATCTGCTACTCCAATTAGATATTTGTCATTTTTGCCATGATTATTGTGTGCATGATATGCCCCTGAGTTCTACATATGTTTTGTTATATATTTTGCCATATTTCCATAGGTGCAACCCATGTATTTTTGTGATGGGTGTGGTGACTAGCACAAGCTTGCAAAGTGGTGCATTCGTTAATGCTGATTTCAGGGACTTACCAATTCCACTAAGCCCTTGATCTGTTTATCTCAATATGCCATATGTTCATCTTGTTTCCTAGTGATCCGTGCCTCTTTTGAGGTTAATCAGTAAGGATTTTTTGTTAATCTTGTAGTGCTCTATCCATCCATGTCTTTGTTTGCAATTATGGAGCACCCTAGCTTGAGTCAATCGAGCTCTACTTTTGCTATTTCGTGAATCTGGGCAGATTGTCTACTTGTTAGCGATTTTGCCGAGGATGTCGTAGTTGATCCGTGCATGCTATGTTATTATTATTGCCATGTCTAGCTTGTATAATGTGTGTTCTTGATGGGTGTATGCTTAGATTGTCATGACTTGCTCTGTAGTGAGTGCATCGAGCTCGTAAACATGCCTACTTGATATCTGTTTTGCATGCTCCAGTTTTCACTAAGTCTGAAAACTGATTATGTTTTTGCCATGTTCACATGCTTGCAAATGTATTTTCTGATCCCTTTTGGCTCAAGGTCACTAAGCGACTTTTGTTAAGCGCTTTGAGTAGCTCCATGACATGCTTTACTTTGCCATGTTCAGGTCCTGTAGCATATAGTTTTCATGCTCCAAAGTATGCTACCTGATCTGAGATTCCAGACAAGTGTTAATTTCACTAAGTCTGAAATCTGTTTACCAAATGCATTTTTGCCATGCTTGTTTGAACCTGTTAATGCATGAATTGGCCGTAGCCCAGTGTTCATCTTTTGTTAAGCATCATGAATGGATCCCTGCCATGTATTTTGTTGCCATGTTTGAGTGCGGTAGCATGTTCATCTTGTTGCACTTAGATGGCTACTTGCTGGATATCGCAAATCGGTGCCATATTTGAATTGCTTGCCATTTCCAAACCGTGACTCCGATTCCGGTGATCTTTATATCGTTTTCAAGCGATTTCATATCACCTTTCCAGTGGAACACTTGGATTTCCAAGTTGAGGCCAGGTTCATTCATTCCTTGTCAAATCTTGCATATGCATCGCATATCGCATCTCGCATAGCATACCATGTTTGCATCATATTGTTTGAACTTTGCACGTGGTTGATTGTGTTCCGTTTGCTTGTTTTGTCTTGTTTGGGTAGATCCGGGAGATGAGTTCGCTAACGAGGAGCCCGTTGAGTTTGCTTTCGAGGATCCAGTCAACTCTGACAACTTTGCAGGCAAGATGATCATACCCTCGAAATCACTACTATCTTTGCTTTGCTAGATGCTCGCTCTTTTGCTATGCCTATGCTACGATGCCTACCACTTGCTTATCATGCCTCCCAAATTGCCATGTCAAACCTCTAACCCACCATGTCCTAGCAAACCGTTGAATGGCTATGTTACCGCTTTGCTCAGCCCCTCTTATAGCATTGCTAGTTGCAGGTGAAGATTGGAGGCCGTTCCTTGTTGGAACATTATTTACTTGTTGGGATATCATTATATTATCTTGTTATCTTAAAGCATCTATATACTTGGTAAAGGGTGGAAGGCTCGGCCTTATGTCTGGTGTTTTGTTCCACTCTTGTCGCCCTAGTTTCCGTCATATCGGTGTTATGTTCCCGGATTTTGCGTTCCTTACGCAGTTGGGTTATAATGGGAACCCCTTGACAGTTCGCCTTGAATAAAACTCCTCCAGCAATGCCCAACATTGGTTTTACCATTTTCCACCTAGCCTTTTCTTTCCCTTGGGTTCTGCAGACTCAAGGGTCATCATTATTTCAACCCCCCCCCCGGGGCCAGTGCTCCTCTGAGTGTTGGTCCAAACTAGAGCCCCTTGCAGCGCCACCTCGGGGAAACTCGAGGGCTAGTTTTAGTTGTACGGACTGCTCATTTGAGTGTGCCCTGAGAACGAGATATGTGCAGCTCCTATCGGGATTTGTCGGCACATTCGGGTGGTGTTGCTGGATTTGTTTTAACTTGTCGAAGTGTCTTGTAGAACCGGGATACCGAGTCTGATCGGAACGTCTCGGGAGGAGGTATATTCCTTCGTTGACTGTGAGAGCTTGTCATGGGCTAAGTTGGGACTCCCCTGTAGGGATTTGAACTTTCGAAAGCCGTGCCCACGGTTATGGGCAGATGGGAATTTGTTAATGTCCGGTTGTAGATAGCTTGAACCTTAACTTAATTAAAATGAATCAACCGTGTGAGTTACCGTGATGGTCTCTTTCCGGCAGAGTCCGGGAAGTGAACACGGTGTTGGAGTCATGCTTGACGTAGGTTGTTCTAGGATCACTTCTTGATCATAGTTTCTCGATCATGCTTTGCCTTCTCTTCTCGCTCTCATTTGCGTATGTTAGCCACCATATGTGCTAGTCGCTTGCTGCAGCTCCACCTAATACCTTTACCTTACCCATAAGCTTAAATAGTCTTGATCACGAGGGTGCGAGATTGCTGAGTCCCCATGACTCACAGATACTTCCAAAACCAGTTTGCAGGTGCCGATGAGTCCGTGCAGTTGACGCAACTAAGCTCAAGGAGGAGCTCGATGAAGATCTTGTCCTTTGTGTTGTTTCGTTCTAGTTGATCAGTAGTGGAGCCCAGTTGGGGTCGATCGGGGACCTTGTCGCATTTGGGGGTTCTTCTTTTATTTTGGTTCCGTAGTCGGACCTTGATTGTATTTGGATGTTGTAATGCTTTATTCATGTATTGTGTGAAGTGGCGATTGTAAGCCAACTATGTATCTCTTTCCCTTATGTATTACATGGGTTGTGTGAAGATTACCTCACTTGCGACATTGCTTTCAATGCGGTTATGCCTCTAAGTCGTGCTTCGACATGTGGGAGATATAGCCGCATCGAGGGCGTTACAAGCTACTTGCCCCCAATTGAAGTCCTCAAGCAGACATATTCCTCCGTTGATGGAAAGGGCAAGGCACCAGCTGTTATTGATGAAGGCATTCGTACATTGGATGGTCAGTTTCGCAAAGCTGCATCTTATTCCACCAATGATGACTCTGCCACACATGACTCTGCCAATGCACCCAAGTCCACTCCTCAAGCCACTGCTCCGCGCGTGATGACTGACCATGAACTTCTGCTTAATCTTCACCAGAAGGTGGATCAAAATCACAAATGGGTTAAGTGTCAGTTTGATTCTCTTCTTCACAACATGACTGCTACACACAATGCAGTGAAGAAAAACCACTACTACCTCCATCAAGTCTTCGGTCGCACCTGGGCAATCCTGTCACATCTGTATGGTGAAGAAGATCTGAAGAAAATGGGTCTCAAAGAAGATTTTGACTGGTCTGCACCTCCACCGAAGAAATTCAAGAAGGTCAAGGTTCCTTCTCTGGTGGCCAGCTCATATTCTTCATCGCGCGACACTGATGAACATGAAGACTTGGACAACACTGCGACAGGCCCTACTACAACAAACGACCCCAACAACGGTGGCGCTCCTTCATCAACTTGATATTCTTCAGGGGCATTAGTCCTCATATTCGATCCTTTTGGTCATTTGATGACAAAGGGGGAGAATTTTGAGTTAGTCTTCAAGCGGGTCTTTCTATATGGGCATTTTTTTGTTAAGTTACAACTCTCGTTCTTCTGAGACTTTATTGGATCGAGTTGTAATCTTAAACCTGATGGTGCTCTGATACTTTTGAGACGTTTTTCTGCATACTTATTCCTCGTGAAATATTATTGCACGCATGCTGAACTACATCAGTCACCATATTTCATCATGCATTTCAAATTCTTCATTGTTATATGTCAAATGCGTGTATGAATTACAAGATATAGGGGGAGATCTCCATGATTCAACTCTTCAAGTGTGCATTGCTTCAAAAGCAAATTCCTCGCTATGCCCATCTTCAGGGGGAGTTCTTCTATATCTTGCAATCAAATTCCTCAATATCACTAGTTACACTTCATATGTTTATCCCCGTTGAAAACTTAACCTATATTGTCATCAATCACCAAAAAGGGGGAGATTGTACGTGCATCTAGTGCCCCTTAGTGATTTTGATGTATTGAAGACTTATTATAGGTTAAGGGACTAATGCGTTTGTGAGTGTACACAGGTCTATAAGTCAATGAGGAGTTTGATATTTATAGAGAAAGTCGACCCCTAAAAATGAAGTTCTTCGACTGAAGACTTTGAATTTCTGAAGACTTTGAAAGTGAAGAAATTGGTGTGGCCTTAAAGACTTGGTATTCATTCGAGGAACATGAAGCGTGAAGACTTTTGTTTTCGTAGTTTCATTTTCTCTTTCTTGAGTCATAGGAAACACCGTACTGTTAAAGGGGGTCGAGGAAATACTAAGGAAAAAATTCCATGTGATGCTCAACTCAAAATCCTACACCTATCAATTCCTTCGAGTGAAGCCATTGGAAATCTCATACAGTTCAGTCAATTTCTTCAATGACCGAGACGAAGTTCTTCTGGTCTCTGAGGAATTTGTCCTGACTGAGGAGTTAGGAATTCGCCAGTGCGGATTGCCTACACAGTGAGGAACATGATAGCCCTGAGGATTTTACTACTCAAAATTCCGACCGTTGCTGTGCTATGCGCCAGCTGTCCTAAAATATCTATCCACCTAACGGTCATATCATTGAAGGGCATTTATGTCTTATCATGTCGGGCTGCTCCCTAGGCTATAAATAGCCGCCCCCTACAACCACTAGCTGGTTGGCTGCTCCGAGAGAAATTGACACTTGTCATTTGAGAGCAACCCATCCTCTGAGGACTTTGAGCGAAAATCATAAAGTGAGGAAAAACCAAAAACACAAAACACAAACACCTACAAACCCCAAGTGATTGAGCATCACTGAAGAAATTGATCATGCGTGGATCTGACGCTTGTTACCTCTGAAGACTGTGCTTCTTCCAGACGGTTAGGCGTCATGGTCTAGAGCATCCAAGAGGAATTGTGGATCACCGAGTGACCAAGTTTGTGAAGGTTTGGAAGTCACCTGAATACTTACCATGAGTGATTGGACAAGGTTTGTGTGACCTTAGTTCAAGGAGAATACGGTGAGGACTGGGTGTCCTGAGCTGCGTGTTCAGGACTAGGTGTCCGGGACTATGTGTCCTCAAGTTTAAATACTCAGCCGCTCCAACCAGACGTAGAACTGAGACAGCAGTTGGAACTGGTCTACCAAATCATTGTTTTCACCAAGCTTATTGGTTCCATTTCCTCAACTCTTTCATTTCCTCATAATTGAGTTGTGTACTTGTTCATATCTGTGTTTGAAGACTTTGACTGAAGACTTTCTCAATTTCCTCAGTTCAATTTCTTCAGTCTGTTTGTCTTCATCCTGTGTTATCATGTGCTTACGCTTCTTGTACTCTGTGCCTGTCTTCATTTCATCATGATGACTATGCTTGTATTCTGTTATGTTTACTTTTGAGTACATATTCTGCTGCTAGTAGTTCTTCGCTAAGGAATTTCCTCACCGGCAAATTCCTCAGTGAAGAATTTCATAAAAATCGCCTATTCACCCCCCCCTCTAGTCGATATAACGCACTTTTAGCAATCTTGATGGCACTCTCATTATCACAATAGAGTGACACATTCTTCACATTGATGTCGTAGTCCTTGAGAGTTTGCTTCATCCATAGCAATTGAGCACAACACGATCCAACAGCGATGTACTCAGCTTCAGCAGTAGAAAGTGATACGCAGTTCTGTTTCTTCGAATACCAACAGGCCAAGGATCGTCCGAGGAAATGGCATGTGCCTGATGTTGACTTGCGGTCCACACAATCACCAGCATAGTCAGAGTCTGAATATCCAATGAGATCAAAAGCCGAGCCCTTGGGATACCATAATCCAAGTGTTGGAGTGTGAGCTAGATATCGAAGAATATGCTTCGCAGCCTTATGGTGTGATTCCTTCGGTGTAGCTTGAGAGCGGGCACACATGCAAACACTAAGCATAATATGTGGCCTAGATGCACATAAATACAATAAAGAACCAATCATGGAGCGGTATACCTTTTGATCAGAGTCAATACCGTTTTCATCAGTGCATAGATGGCCATTTGTGGGCATAGGGATTTTGACGCCTTTGCAATCTTGCATGCCGAATTTCCTCAATACATCCTTGAGGTATTTTTCCTGAGATATGAATATGCCATTGCACTATTGACGGATCTGAAGACCTAAGAAGAATTTCAGTTCTCTCATCATAGACATTTGATATTCTTCACTCATCGTGTAGGCAAATTCACCACTGTAACGTTGGTCAGTACAGCCAAAGATGATATCATCAACATATATTTGGCACACAAATAATTCATCATCATAAGCTTTGGTGAAAAGAGTTGGGTCAAGTGAACCGGGTTTGAAGCCTTTCTACATGAGGAATTCCTTCAAAGTGGCATACCACGCCCGAGGGGCCTGCTTGAGGCCATAGATGGCCTTATTGAGTCAGAAGACTTTGTCGGGATGCTTTGGATTCTCAAAACCTGGGGGTTGAGCAACATATACTTCTTCCTCAAGCTTACCATTGAGGAATGCACTTTCAACATCCATTTGATATAAGATGATATTATGATGGTTAGCATAAGCAAGTAATATGCGAATAGCTTCAAGTCTAGCAACAAGTGCAAAAGTTTCATCGAAATCAATTCCTTCAACCTATGTGTAGCCTTGAGCTACAAGTCATGCTTATTCCTCACCACAAGGCCATTTTCATCTTGCTTGTTGTGATAGATCCATTTTGTGCCGATGATATTGTGCTTGCGAGGGTCTGGTCGCTTGACAAGTTCCCAGTCGTTGTTGAGCTTGAACTGATGTAATTCCTCTTGCATAGCTTGAATCCACTCGGGCTCCAGAAATGCCTCATCTACCTTAGTGGGCTCTGTGATAGATACAAAAGCAAAGTGCCCACAAAAGTTAGATAAATGTGAAGCTTTTGAGCGTGTGAGAGGACCTGGTGCATTGATGTTGCTGGTGATTTTCTCAATCTGCACTTCATTAGCGACGCGAGGATGAGCTGGTTGACAATGAGGAATTTGCTCAGCATTTTCTTCAGAGCCATTTTCTTCAGGTGCACCAACATGATGTTCTTCATGTTCTGGAATGGCTTCTTCAGCAGATTCTTCGGTAGGAATGACATCCTCAGTAGCCTTGAACTTAATGGATTCCTCAGGAGGTGTTTCATCTATCACAGGAGGTAGGTGCTCTCTTTGCGAGCCATTAGTCTCACCGAACCGCACATCTGTAGTTTCAACAACCTTGTGGTGATAGGTGTTGAAGACTCTGTAGGTGTGCGAGTCCTTACCATAACCAAGCATAAAACCTTCATGTGCTTTCGGTGCAAATTTAGAACTGTGATGAGGATCTCTAATCCAGCATTTGGCACCGAAGACTTTGAAATAACTCACATTGGGTTTCTTGTCAGTGAGGAGTTCATATGCAGTCTTCTTGAAGAATTTGTGAAGATATACTCTGTTGATGATGTGGCACGCAATATCAATTGCCTCAGACCAGAAGCGAGGAGGCGTCTTGTACTCATCAAGCATAGTGCGGGCCATCTCAACAAGAGTCATGTTCTTGCGCTCCGCGATGCCATTTTGCTGAGGAGTATAGGGAGCAGATAACTCATGAGTAATACCAAGTTCATCAAGATAGTCATCGAGATCGGTGTTCTTGAACTCAGTTCCATTGTCACTTCTGATGTGCCTGATCTTCACACCAAAGTTGGTTGAAGCCCTCGAGGAAAATCTTTTGAAGACTTCCTGCACTTCAGTTTTGTAAGTGATGATATGCACCCATGTATATCGAGAATAATCATCAACAATGACAAAGCCATATAAAGATGCAGCATTAGTAAATGTGGCATAGTGAGTAGGGCCAAAAAGTGTTGGGTTTCGTAGTAATTTCAAAAAAAATCCTATGCACACGCAAGATCATGTGATGCATAGCAACGAGGGGGAGAGTGTTGTCTACGTACCCAACGCAGACCGACTGCGGAAGCGCTGACATGACGTAGAAGAAGTAGTCGTACGTCTTCACGATCCAACCGATCAAGCACCGAAACTACGGCACCTCCGAGTTCGAGCACACGTTCAGCTCGATGACGATCCCCGGACTCCGATCCAGCAAAGTGTTGGGGAAGAGTTCTGTCAGCACGACGGCATGGTGACGATCTTGATGTACTACAGCAGCAGGGCTTCGCCTAAACTCCGCTACAGTATTATCGAGGAATATGGTGGCAGGGGGCACCGCACACGGCTAAGGAATAGATCACGTGGATCAACTTGTGTGTTTCTGGGGTGCCTCTGCCTCAGTATATAAAGGAGCCAAGGGGGAGGGGGCGCCGGCCTAGGAGGAGGGCGCAGGAGGAGTCCTACTCCTTCCGGGAGTAGGACTCCCCCCCCAATCCTAGTTGGACTAGGATTCCCCGAGGGGGAAAGAGGGAGAGGGGGGCCGGCCACCTTCTCCTAGTCCTAATAGGACTAGGGGAGGGGGGAGGTGCGCAGCCACCTTGGGCTGCCCCTTTCTCCTTTCCACTAAAGCCCATTAAGGCCCATATGGCTCCCGGGGGGTTCCGGTAACCTCCCGGTACTCCGGTAAAATCCCGATTTCAACCCGGAACACTTCCGATATCCAAACATAGGCTTCCAATATATCAATCTTTACGTCTCGACCATTTCGAGACTCCTCGTCATGTCCATGATCACATCCGGGACTCCGAACAACCTTCGGTACATCAAAATGCATAAACTCATAATATAACTGTCATCGTAACCTTAAGCGTGCGGACCCTACGGGTTCGAGAACAATGTAGACATGACCGAGACACGTCTCCGGTCAATAACCAATAGCGGGACCTGGATGCCCATATTGGCTCCTACATATTCTACGAAGATCTTTATCGGTCAGACCGCATTAACAACATACGTTGTTCCCTTTGTCATCGGTATGTTACTTGCCCGAGATTCGATCGTCGGTATCCAATACCTAGTTCAATCTCGTTACCGGCAAGTCTCTTTACTCGTTCCGTAATACATCATCTCACAACTAACATATTAGTTGCAATGCTTGCAAGGCTTATGTGATGTGCATTACCGAGAGGGCCCAGAGATACCTCTCCGACAATCGGAGTGACAAAACCTAATCTCGAAATACGCCAACCCAACATGTACCATTGGAGACACCTGTAGTACTCCTTTATAATCACCCAGTTACGTTGTGACGTTTGGTAGTACCCAAAGTGTTCCTCCGGTAAACGGGAGCTGCATAATCTCATAGTCATAGGAACATGTATAAGTCATGAAGAAAGCAATAGCAACATACTAAACGATCGGGTGCTAAGCTAATGGAATGGGTCATGTCAATAAGATCATTCAACTAATGATGTGACCTCGTTAATCAAATAACAACTCATTGTTCATGGTTAGGAAACATAACCATCTTTGATTAACGAGCTAGTCAAGTAGAGGCATACTAGTGACACTTTGTTTGTCTATGTATTCACACATGTATTTTGTTTCCGGTTAATACAATTCTAGCATGAATAATAAACATTTATCATGATTATAAGGAAATAAATAATAACCGCCTCTAGGGCATATTTCCTTCAGTCTCCCACTTGCACTAGAGTCAATAATCTAGATTACACTGTAATGATTCTAACACCCATGGAGCCTTGGTGCTGATCATGTTTTGCTCGTGGAAGAGGCTTGGTCAACGGGTCTGCAACATTCAGATCCGTATGTATCTTGCAAATCTCTATGTCTCCCACCTGGACTAGATCCCGGATGGAATTGAAGCGTCTCTTGATGTGTTTGGTCCTTTTGTAAAATCTGGATTCCTTTGCCAAGGCAATTGCACCAGTATTGTCACAAAAGATTTTCATTGGTCCCGATGTACTAGGTATGACACCTAGATCGGATATGAACTCCTTCATCCAGACTCCTTCATTTGCTGCTTCCGAAGCAGCTATGTACTCCGCTTCACATGTAGATCCCGCTACGACGCTTTGTTTAGAACTGCACCAACTGACAGCTCCACCGTTTAATGTAACACGTATCCGGTTTGCGATTTAGAATCGTCTGGATCAGTGTCAAAGCTTGCATCAACGTAACCTTTTACGGTGAGATCTTTGTCACCTCCATATACGAGAAACATATCCTTAGTCCTTTTCAGGTATTTCAGGATGTTCTTGACCGCTGTCCAGTGATCCACTCCTGGATTACTTTGGTACCTCCCTGCTAAACTTATAGCAAGGCACACATCAGGTCTGGTACACAGCATTGCATACATGATAGAGCCTATGGCTGAAGCATAGGGAACATCTTTCATTTTCTCTCTATCTTCTGCAGTGGTCGGGCATTGAGTCTGACTCAACTTCACACCTTGTAACACAGGCAAGAACCCTTTCTTTGCTTGATCCATTTTGAACTTTTTCAAAATCTTGTCAAGGTATGTGCTTTGTGAAAGTCCAATTAAGCGTCTTGATCTATCTCTATAGATCTTAATGCCTAATATGTAAGCAGCTTCACCGAGGTCTTTCATTGAAAAACTCTTATTCAAGTATCCCTTTATGCTATCCAGAAATTCTATATCATTTCCAATCAGCAATATGTCATCCACATATAATATCAGAAATGCTACAGAGCTCCCACTCACTTTCTTGTAAATACAGGGTTCTCCGAAAGTCTGTATAAAACCAAATGCTTTGATCACACTATCAAAGCGTTTATTCCAACTCCGAGAGGCTTGCACCAGTCCATAAATGGATCGCTGGAGCTTGCACACTTTGTTAGCCCCCTTTGGATTGACAAAACCTTCCGGTTGTATCATATACAACTCTTCTTCCAGAAATCCATTCAGGAATGCAGTTTTGACATCCATCTGCCAAATTTCATAATCACAAAATGCGGCAATTGCTAACATGATTCGGACAGACTTAAGCATCGCTACGGGTGAGAAGGTCTCATCGTAGTCAACCCCTTGAACTTGTTGAAAACCTTTCGCGACAAGTCGAGCTTTGTAGACAGTAACATTACCATCAGCGTCAGTCTTCTTCTTGAAGATCCATTTATTCTCAATTGCTTGCCTATCATCGGGCAAGTCAACCAAAGTCCATACTTTGTTCTCATACATGGATCCCATCTCAGATTTCATGGCTTCAAGCCACTTTGCGGAATCTGGGCTCACCATCGCCTCTTCATAGTTCGTAGGTTCATCATGATCTAGTAGCATGACTTCCAGAACAGGATTACCGTACCACACTGGTGCGGATCTTACTCTGGTTGATCTACGAGGTTCAGTAGTATCTTGATCTGAAGTTTCATGATCCTTATCATTAGCTTCCTCACTAACTGGTGTAGGTGTCACTGAAACAGTTTTCTGTGATGTACTACTTTCCAGTAAGGGAGCAGGTACAGTTACCTCGTCAAGTTCTACTTTCCTCCCACTCACTTCTTTCGAGAGAAACTCCTTCTCTAGAAAGGATCCATTCTTAGCAACGAATGTCTTGCCTTCGGATCTGTGATAGAAGGTGTACCCAACAGTCTCCTTTGGGTATCCTATGAAGACACATTTCTCCGATTTGGGTTCGAGCTTATCAGGTTGAAGCTTTTTCACATAAGCATCGCAGCCCCAAACTTTAAGAAACGACAACTTTGGTTTCTTGCCAAACCACAGTTCATAAGGCGTCGTCTCAACGGATTTTGATGGTGCCCTATTTAACGTGAATGCGGCCGTCTCTAAAGCATAACCCCAAAATGATAGCGGTAAATCTGTAAGAGACATCATAGATCGCACCATATCTAGTAAAGTACGATTACGACGTTCGGACACACCATTACGCTGTGGTGTTCCGGGTGGCGTGAGTTGCGAAACTATTCCACAATTTTTCAAATGTACACCAAACTCGTAACTCAAATATTCTCCTCCACGATCAGATCGTAGAAACTTTATTTTCTTGTTACGATGATTTTCAACTTCACTCTGAAATTCTTTGAACTTTTCAAATGTTTCAGATTTATGTTTCATTAAGTAGATATACCCATATCTGCTTAAATCATCTGTGAAGGTGAGAAAATAATGATATCTGCCACGAGCCTCAATATTCATCGGACCACATACATCGGTATGTATGATTTCCAACAAATCTGTTGCTCTCTCCATAGTACCGAAGAACGATGTTTTAGTCATCTTGCCCATGAGGCACGGTTCGCAAGTACCAAGTGATTCATAATCAAGTGGTTCCAAAAGTCCATCAGTATGGAGTTCCTTCATGCGCTTTACACCGATATGACCTAAACGACAGTGCCACAAATAAGTTGCACTTTCATTATCAACTCTGCATCTTTTGGCTTCAACATTATGAATATGTGTATTACTACTATCGAGATTCAATAAGAATAGACCACTCTTCAAGGGTGCATGACCATAAAAGATATTACTCATATAAATAGAACAACCATTATTCTCTGATTTAAATGAATAACCATCTCGCATTAAACAAGATCCAGATATAATGTTCATGCTCAACGCTGGCACCAAATAACAATTATTTAGGTCTAATATTAATCCCGAAGGTAGATGTAGAGGTAGAGTGCCGACCGCGATCACATCGACTTTGGAACCGTTTCCCACGCGCATCGTCACCTCGTCCTTTGCCAGTGCCCGCTTATTCCGTAGTCCCTGTTTCGAGTTGCAAATATTAGCAACAAAACCAGTATCAAATACCCAGGTGCTACTGCGAGCTCTAGTAAGGTACACATCAATAACATGTATATCACATATACCTTTGTTCACCTTGCCATCCTTCTTATCTGCCAAATACTTGGGGCAGTTCCGCTTCCAGTGACCAGTCTGCTTGCAGTAGAAGCACTCAGTTTCAGGCTTAGGTCCAGACTTGGGTTTCTTCTCTTGAGCAGCAACTTGCTTGCCGTTCTTCTTGAAGTTCCCCTTCTTCTTCCCTTTGCCCTTTTTCTTGAAACTAGTGGTATTGTTAACCATCAACACTTGATGCTCCTTCTTGATTTCTACCTCCGCAGCTTTCAGCATTGCGAAGAGCTCGGGAATAGTCTTGTTCATCCCTTGCATATTATAGTTCATCACGAAGCTTTTGTAGCTTGGTGGCAGTGATTGGAGAATTCTGTCAATGACGCAATCATCCGGAAGATTAACTCCCAATTGAATCAAGTGATTATTATACCCAGACATTTTGAGTATATGCTCACTAACAGAACTGTTCTCCTCCATCTTGCAGCTATAGAACTTATTGGAGACTTCATATCTCTCAATCCGGGCATTTGCTTGAAATATTAACTTCAACTCCTGGAACATCTCATATGCTCCATGACGTTCAAAACGTCGTTGAAGTCCCGATTCTAAGCCGTAAAGCATGGCACACTGAACTATCGAGTAGTCATCAGCTTTGCTCTGCCAGACGTTCATAACATCTGGTGTTGCTCCAGCAGCAGGCCTGGCACCCAGCGGTGCTTCCAGGACGTAATTCTTCTGAGCAGCAATGAGGATAATCCTCAAGTTACAGACCCAGTCCGTGTAATTGCTACCATCATCTTTCAACTTTGCTTTCTCAAGGAACGCATTAAAATTCAACAGAACAACAGCACGAGCCATCTATCTACAATCAACATAAACAAGCAAGATACTATCAGGTACTAAGTTCATGATAAGTTTAAGTTCAATTAATCAAATTACTTAAGAACTCCCACTTAGATAGACATCCCTCTAATCTTCTAAGTGATTACATGATCCAAATCAACTAAACCATAACCGATCATCACGTGAGATGGAGTAGTTTTCAATGGTGAACATCGTTATGTTGATCATATCTACTATATGATTCATGCTCGACCTTTCGGTCTCTGTGTTCCGAGGCCATATCTGCATATGCTAGGCTCGTCAAGTTTAACCTGAGTATTCTGCGTGTGCAAAACTGGCTTGCACCCGTTGTAGATGGACGTAGAGCTTATCACACCCAATCATCACGTGGTGTCTGGGCACGACGAACTTTGGCAACGGTGCATACTCAGGGAGAACACTTCTTGATAATTTAGTGAGAGATCATCTTATAATGCTACCGTCAATCAAAGCAAGATAAGATGCATAAAAAGATAAACATCACATGCAATCAATATAAGTGATATGATATGTCCATCATCATCTTGTGCTTGTGATCTCCATCTCTGAAGCACCGTCATGATCACCATCGTCACCGGCGCGACACCTTGATCTCCATCGTAGCATCGTTGTCGTCTCGCCAATCTTATGCTTCCACGACTATCACTACCGTTTAGTAATAAAGTAAAGCATTACATCGCGATTGCATTGCATACAATAAAGCGACAACCATATGGCTCCTGCCAGTTGCCGATAACTCGGTTACAAAACATGATCATCTCATACAATAAAATTCAGCATCATGCCTTGACCATATCACATCACAACATGCCCTGCAAAAACAAGTTAGACGTCCTCTACTTTGTTGTTGCAAGTTTTACGTGGCTGCTACGGGCTTAAGCAAGAACCAATCTCACCTACGCATCAAAAACCACAACGATAGTTTGTCAAATAGACTCCGTTTTAACCTTCGCAAGGACCGGGCGTAGCCATACTTGGTTCAACTAAAGTTGGAGAGACAGTCGCCCGCAAGCCACCTGTGTGCAAAGCACGTCGGGGGAACCGGTCTCGCGTAAGCGTACGCGTAAGGTTGGTCCAGGTCGTCTCGTCCAATAATGCCGCTGAACCAAAGTATGACATGCTGGTAGGCAGTATGACTTATATCGCCCACAACTCACTTGTGTTCTACTCGTGCATATAACATCAACATAAATAACCTAGGCTCGGATGCCACTGTTGGGTTTCGTAGTAATTTCAAAAAAATTCCTACGCACACGCAAGATCATGTGATGCATAGCAACGAGGGGGAGAGTGTTGTCTACGTACCCAATGCAGACCGACTGCGGAAGCGCTGACACGACGTAGAGGAAGTAGTCGTACGTCTTCACGATCCAATCGATCAAGCACCGAAACTACGGCACCTCCGAGTTCGAGCACACGTTCAGCTCGATGACGATCCCCGGACTCCGATCCAGCAAAGTGTCGGGGAAGAGTTCCGTCAGCACGACGGCGTGGTGACGATCTTGATGTACTACAGCAGCAGGGCTTCGCCTAAACTCCGCTACAGTATTATCGAGGAATATGGTGGCAGGGGGCACCGCACACGGCTAAGGAATAGATCACGTGGATCAACTTGTGTGTTTCTGTGGTGCCTCTGCCTCAGTATATAAAGGAGCCAAGGGGGAGGGGGGCGCCGGCCTAGGAGGAGGGCGCAGGAGGAGTCCTACTCCTTCCGGGAGTAGGACTCCCCCCCCCAATCCTAGTTGGACTAGGATTCCCCGAGGGGGAAAGAGGGAGAGGGGGGCCGGCCACCTTCTCCTAGTCCTAATAGGACTAGGGGAGGGGGGAGGTGCGCAGCCACCTTGGGCTGCCCCTTTATCCTTTCCACTAAAGCCCATTAAGGCCCATATGGCTCCCGGGGGGTTCCGGTAACCTCCCGGTACTCCGGTAAAATCCCGATTTCACCCGGAACACTCCCGATATCCAAACATAGGCTTCCAATATATCAATCTTTACATCTCGACCATTTCGAGACTCCTCGTCATGTCCATGATCACATCCGGGACTCCGAACAACCTTCGGTACATCAAAATGCATAAACTCATAATATAACTGTCATCGTAACCTTAAGCGTGCGGACCCTACGGGTTCGAGAACAATGTAGACATGACCGAGACACGTCTCCGGTCAATAACCAATAGCGGGACCTGGATGCCCATATTGGCTCCTACATATTCTACGAAGATCTTTATCGGTCAGACCGCATAACAACATACGTTGTTCCCTTTGTCATCGGTATGTTACTTGCCCGAGATTCGATCGTCGGTATCCAATACCTAGTTCAATCTCGTTACCGGCAAGTCTCTTTACTCGTTCCGTAATACATCATCTCACAACTAACATCTTAGTTACAATGCTTGCAAGGCTTATGTGATGTGTATTGCCGAGAGGGCCCTAGAGATACCTCTCCGACAATCGGAGTGACAAAACCTAATCTCGAAATACGCCAACCCAACATGTACCATTGGAGACACCTGTAGTACTCCTTTATAATCACCCAGTTATGTTGTGACGTTTGGTAGTACCCAAAGTGTTCCTCCGATAAACGGGAGTTGCATAATCTCATAGTTATAGGAACATGTATAAGTCATGAAGAAAGCAATAGCAACATACTAAACGATCGGGTGCTAAGCTAATGGAATGGGTCATGTCAATAAGATCATTCAACTAATGATGTGACCTCGTTAATCAAATAACAACTCATTGTTCATGGTTAGGAAACATAACCATCTTTGATTAACGAGCTAGTCAAGTAGAGGCATACTAGTGACACTTTGTTTGTCTATGTATTCACACATGTATTTTGTTTCCGGTTAATACAATTCTAGCATGAATAATAAACATTTATCATGATTATAAGGAAATAAATAATAACTTTATTATTGCCTCTAGGGCATATTTCCTTCAAAAAGATCCATGTGAAGCAATTCAAATGGACGAGTGGTAGTCATGATGGTCTTTGAGGGATGTTTGGCCTTGGTCATCTTT